>NC_041381.1:89250653-89280482 GCF_002162155.2 Triticum dicoccoides
CAGTTGTAACATGTGCCGAATATATATAGATCAGCAAAATTAGGTGGCACCATTCTGTTTCATACCTACTGGACTCCAGTAGATTTCTTACACAATCACGTAAAGCAAATGCCATTGAGCAGATTTTACACCCCCGGTATATTGCCGCAAAGCAATTTTTCTTTACCCCTGTGCATTCCTGCTCCAAAAAGTTGACGGGAATAGAGTAGGAAGGGACCCTGGTGGAAGAGCAGTGCTAGACGTACGATGAACACTTGTACGACTTTATACGACACTACTCAGTCACCCTCCGATCAAAACTCTGCATCAGCGGCATTCGTGGGATCACTGGGTCGGACTGAATCGTACATTTTAAAGTCGTACGCAAAGCAATTCCGCTGGTGGAAATTGGAATTCCCGGTGCACGTCCTACAGTACACAAGATGCATCTTCAGGCTTTTCTGCTCTTCTTATGCAATTGGATGTTGCGGATTATGGATGAAGTGCCCTTTTTACGCGCTAAATATGTATATTCTGAAAACTTGACTCATAATGTTGATGGATGATGGCCCTATCATCACAGGCACACAGGCGTGGTGGTTCATGGCAAAGAGTACTTCTTCGGGGGAGGCATCCAGCAAGACCGGCCTGGAAGGACGCCATACGGGACTCCTGCCCGAGTAGAGCATTTTGGGGTCACGCATGTCGCCAAGGAGGACTTTGAAGACTTTCTGCAGGAGATCAGCCCGCGCTACACACCAGAAACCTACAACCTCCTCAGCAACAACTGCAACCACTTCAGCAATGAGGTGGTCAAGTTCCTCGTTGGTTCCACGGTTCCGAGCTACATCCTCGACCAGCCCAAGGAGGCAATGAAGAGCCCGATTGGCGCGCTGATAAGTAAGATCTCTTCTCCCCACTAGCCTTTCCCGGTTTAAGAGTTTGAATTTTGCGGCGACTGTCTAGTCTAGGTCTAATGGAAACTATGATCTTTGGCTTTCCAGTGCCGATGATTCAGGGGCTGGAGACAACCATGAAAGCCGGAGCTGCTCCACAACAGCCTCCACAATTCGTGCCTGCTCCTGCAGCGGGGGCGCAGATGCAGTCGAGATCAGTCACCGCCGATGAACCAGGTGCTGACAAGACGGCGGACCATGACAGTGGAATCATACCTGCTCCCAAAGAAGCAGGGCAGGTGCAGCCTTCCGCAAGTAGCACTCAGGATGAAATTGCCACGGATGAGACGGTGAGCAATGACGGTGGGATCATCCCGCCTGTGGTGGTGCTACCCACTCCCAAGGGAGTGGGGCAGACGCAGCCGTCCACGAACAACGATCAGATAGAGTCAAGATCAGTCACCGCCAATGAAACCGGGGCTGATGAAATGGTCAACAGTGATGGTGGCATCATCCCGCCTCCGGCAAAACCAGCTGCTCCAGCAGCAGCGACGCAGACAGAGACCTCCCTAAATAGCATTGAGCTCCAGACAGTGGACAAGGGCACTAGGATGGTCACCCCGCCAGCCGTGCAACCTGCTGCTCCAGCAGCGACGGTGGCCAAGGTGACTCTGCCAGCGGCAGCAGCTTCAGACCCCCTCGGAGGGGCGAAGAGCCGAGCACAGGAGGAGATAAAGCAGGAGTTTGCAGCCATCATGGCGACAGGGACTGTGCAGGCTGGTGGTGCGGCTGCCCTCGCGATGAGAAGGGTCATGGAGCGGCACGAGCTACGGCGCACCGCAGTTCCCACGCAGCGAGGGTAGAACATGTGTGCCCTTTGTATGCAGAACAGCATGCTCAAGATGTAATCACTGGTTACATCCATCAAATACATTTATCTGGTTATTACTGTGCTCAGTTGTGGATGGATAGAGGATCACCTATGACCTATCCCAGGTTTTCAGATTGTCTGCTTGATGCAATAGTTTTTGGCGTAAGACCTCCTCCAATGCACTAGTGCTAAGATGAGGTGCTAAGCACATTAAAGAGCTAAGCAACTAAAGTCTCCAATGCAAAGGTACTTGTTGTAGCTTTCCTCAACTAAGAATTAAGCACCTGGGAAACTTACAACAGGCAAGTGGCACTAATTTTCCTAGATTCAGTTCTAGGGAATCACTAGATGAGAAGAAAAATTAATGCAGTAGTCGATGAACACCAACATGATCAGACACTACTAGTAGAACATAGTAGTGTCTAGTAGAACCAACCACAGCAAGGCAATATTACTACCATATGTATTACTACCGTATGGTATCATTGAGAACATAGCTGTACAGATCTCAAGCTCATCCAACCTACATCGTCAGCATATGCTCCAACTAATGGGACTCCGGATGATCAGCAGGGACTTTTTTTTTTTTGCGGGTGGATGATCAGCAGGGACTTAGCTACACTTACACACATGTGCGCCTTCCCCGCGGCCTCCTCACCGTGTCGTCGCCCACGCGGCGAGCTGCGCGGGGTTCACCACCCCGGGAACGTAGGCGCCGCCGACCTGCACCAGCGCTGCCACGGCCTCGTACCGCGCGGCCTGCCCCCGGCCCTGACTCGCCTCCGAGCCCGTGTCTTGCCCGCCGGGCGCGCGCCTTTCACCCAGGACCGTGCCACGCGCAAGGAATTCGTGCGCGAGGTACCCGGCCAGGAGCCTGTTGCCGCCGCCAGCGGCTGCGGCCGGGTCGGGTAGGCCCGCCGCGGCGACGGCGTCCCTGCATCTCCGCTTCGCCCCGATTCCGGACCCAGGTGGGGCCTCCCTGTCCGCCATCTCGATGGGGTGTGTGACTTTTTTTTTCCTTTTTTTCTTTTTAGGATGATGGGGTGGGTGACAGACAGGGCTGTGTTCTGTGAGGACAGGCAGCGGAGAGGTAAAAGCACCGAGGTCCTAGAACTTGCTCAGGATGTGATGATTTAGTCCTACAATTTATAAAGTGGACCTATCCAATCATACAAATTGTATCATATATGCAACTTTGGTCCTGGACCAATCACAGCGCGACAAGTGGACTGCTCGGGTCCAAGCTGGTCAGTGCGCGCGTTTTTGCAAAACAAAAAAAACGCCTTTCCTTCGAATCAACCCGCACTCACTAAAACACCTGAATAATTATTTTGGAGACCACGGTCGTCCCCCCCCCCTCCCCAATTGCAGACAAACCCGCACTACTCGTCGCCCACCCCCTCTCTGTTCTTGCTCTCTGCTCACAGCGCTCCTCCTCGCTGCCGTCCAGCAAGCCGCCGCCGCCAAGCAAGCCGCCATGGTTTCATGGAGTGATGACGGATCCAGCTCCTCCTCGTCGGGTGGCGACTCCGTAAGCAGTCCGATGAGATCCTCTCCACCAGCATCTGGCATTTAGGGTTAGGCGAAAATTGGGGATTTCTGACCAGATTTGCTTTTAGGCTCCTCGCACCATTGACTGCTCCGATTGGAGAGGCCTTGCTGCACATCTACCTGTTAGATGTGAGCACCAAGCAGTGTGTGAGAAGTTGGTTGCCTTTGAGTCTGTTGACAGTGGAAGAAGATTCCTGGGTTGTGCACAAGAGGTTAGTAGATGTTCATAGTTGTAGATGTAGATGGTACTGCTTTAGTAGTTGATCCTTTGGCTCCTTTTTTGCTACTTTTGCTTCTGCGTTGACGTAATGGCTCTCAGGGTAGTTTGAACCCGGTCTGGCAGCTGTGAACTTGGGATTATGTGGTGTGGCTGACCTTTGTTGGTCGTTGGTCGTTGGGGTTGCTATTTGATCCCGTTAAGTCCGGTTGGTTTCTATTGTTTACTTTTGAACTCTTTTGTAGAACTGTGTGGTTTTCAGTAATGAAAATCGGAAGGGGCAAGCCCTTCTTTGATTAAAAACAACTGCTTTAGTAGGTGTTCATAGTTGTGCATGCTTTGTCCATTTAAGTACATATGTGATTGAACTTCATTTGCGACATTTATAGTTTTGTTCTGTGCCATATTACTGTAAGAAGAAGATTATCTTTTTTAAAATAATTTAGAGTGTTGTCCAAATATGTAGTGTTTAAGTAGCTGACGAATGCTCAAAGGTTACTGTAAAAATAGTAACCTGAATCTGGTGTCAGTTAACTGAATCTTGATTCAGTGTTACTGAATTTTCTGCACTTAACTGAATCTAGATTCACTGTTACTGAATTTTGTGCAGTTAACTGAATTATGAATTTCACTCTAAATTTTTTCCTCTTCAATTTTAGGATGGGCCTAAATGCCCCTATGTGCATTGGGTTGACCCAGAGTGGCCTCCCCAATTGAAGATGAGTCTAGCTAGGGTTTGGGACATGTATGAAGAGGAGGTCAACCTCAGGCTCAGGAAAAATGTTGTTAATGTTGAAGAAAACTTTAAGATATTGGGAGAGAAGAAAAAGATGGAGCAAGATTTGAGGGTTTTAAACTAGATTTTGCTAAGATGGTGGCTGACAAGGAGCAGGCAATTACTGAACTGGGCAACACAAGGCTAGCTCTTTCTAGCCTAGAGATAGAACTTGAGAAGAAGAAAATGTCTGACAAATCTCTGACCAACATTCATCAGGTGGTAAGGGCTAAGGCAGAGAAAGAGAGGGATGAGATGAAGCAAGAGAGGGACAAAATGATGGAAGAGAGGGACAAACTGAAGGAAGAAAAGGATCAGTTGAAGAAAGAGATAAAGAAGCTAGAGTATATGATTGGTGACTTGTTCAAGCATAAGGAAGACATCAAGTGCAAGATAAAGAAGGTTAGGGAGATGCTAGATGAATGTGAGTAATCCATTGGTGTTGTAGTGCTGCCCAAATTTGGAGGTGCTGTAATGGAATTTTATCAATGGACTTGTTTAATTTAGTTAATGAGGATCAGTGGACTTGTTTAATTAAGTGAATTGCTGCCTAAATTTGAGTTATCTTTGATGCATTGTACTATTTGATGAATGACCTAATATCACTCAGTTTGTATAGAATTAATCACTCAGTTTGTATAGAATTAATCACTCAGTTTGTATAGAATTAACTGAATTTGCATTCAGTTATCTAAATTTGTTTAGAGTTAACTGAATTCATATGGAGAGAACAGAACTTTTATTCAGTTTCTGAATATGGATTCAGTTAAGTGAGTTTTGATTTGGTTAACTGAATTTGGATTTGGTTATTTGATTTGTTGTGTCAGTTAACTGATTGCTTTTCCAGTTAACTGAATTTTGTTTAGTTTACTAAATTATGGTTTAGTTAACTGATTTTTTTGTTTAGTTAACTGAATTAGGGTTCAGTTAACTGGAATTTTGTTTAGATAAAACATTGACTCATACATTCACTCATACATAGATAGAATTACATTCACACATTGCATACACTGCATCATCGACAGATTTCATACATTGCATTCATCGACAGATTTCATACATAGATAGAAAGGTAGATCTAGGAGCACAGAAACTTAACAGCAAATTCATGGATACAAAATCCTAGTCCACCTCTGCCTAGTGACCTGAAAAGGATGGAAATTTGCCCTCCTCCTTGCCTAGTAGATGATATCATCATCAGTAAGGTTCGAGCCAAGGGGGAATGCCTCTAGGAACTGCTCCATGTCCTTGCGGTTGCGTTCTGCAAGGATCCTCTCTGCCAATTGCCTTCTCTCCCTCCTTCTTGCCTATCTGCGCTTGGCTCCCTGGGCACCCTTCTTCTTCATCTATGACCTCTCCAGGATCCATGTCTCCTAGGGCTTTCTTTGGCGGCTGGGGGAAGGAGAAGGGAGGGGTTTGGGTTTGACTACTATTTCTACCAATGGGGGTGTGCTTTATATAGTAGTAATGGTGGCTGGTAGGTAGGCAGAAGATTAATAGTGGCTGGTAGTATACCTGGCCATACCTCGGGCCGGGCCGGGCTTCGGGCCGGGCCTAGCCAAGCCCGACGCAAAAAACCCAGGCCCGGGCCCGACCTGGCCCGGCGATCGGGCCTGTTTTTTGGGCCCGAGCCCAGCCCGAACATGTAAAAGCCCGTCGGGCTTTGGGCCGGCCCGGCCCGACCTTCAGGAAAATGTAAAAACGATGGGCCCGGGCCCGGCCTTCGGGCTCAAAATCTAGGCCCGAGCCCGGCCTGGGAGCAGCGTTGGGCCGAGCCGGGTCAGGCTTTTTCGGGCCGGGTTGGGCCGGGCGGGTCGGGCCGGGCTTCCCATGGCCAGGTATAACTGGTAGGTAGGCAGAAGGGTAATAAACCAGCCCAGTATTAGGCCCATATTGCTTATTTAATCCCCAATGTGCAAATCTGGCAGGTATGGCCATGATTTGCTGAATTTGTATTTAGTTAACTAAAATTTGTTTTACACAGTAGTACTGAGTTTGTGTTCAGTTAACTTAATAGAAATATAGTTAACGAAACATGTTTAGAGACAACTGGATTGTTGTCTCAGTTAACTAAGTTTGATAACTGATTTTTTGTCTGTGACTATTTGTTTGATAACTGAATTTTTGCAGAATGTGGCATATGTACATACAGAATGCTATTTAGACTAAGTGTTCCATATGGTCTATCAAGCTATCCACATGCACATAGAAACAAATAAAGCAGTACAATGCAACATTTTAAGCAAAGCACTGCAGCAGTTGCAGACCAACATCATACATAGTTCAATTTGCAAACCACATAATTACAGATAACTTATGTGTTGTATATAGTAGCACACCTAACCATAGCATGTCCAAAATAGTTCTAACTTATATGCTGTGATATAGTAGCATACCTAGCTAACAACATCATATTTCTAACTTATATGCTGTGATATAACAACATACCTAAGCATCATCTACAGACCCTACTTTCTTCTTCAGCATCCTTTTTCTTCACTCCTCCTTGCGCAGCTTCAGGCGCTCGGAGCGGCGCACCTCCACAACTACCCTCTTCACGATTGCCCTCTTCTTCTTCTTGACCTCCTGTACTGCCGGCGCCACACCCTCCTCCTCAACCTCCTGGTTGATGATGACGGCTTCAGGCAGATCTGGCAGCTTGTCCACCTCAATGGGTAGGTTTCGGTCACCCTCCACAGCAGCGCTGACCGGCGCAACCATCTGCACCTCCGGAGTCTAAGAGGACGACGACCTCCTCAACCTCCTTGTCAGATGACTCATCGTTGGAGTTGTCGTCTGGCCCAAGGAGGACAGATGGACCGTGGTGGTCCCTGTAGGTGGCGTTGACGGGCGTTGGGAGGTCAAGCACGATGTCGCTGATGTGCTCAGTCCTGGACGCAACGCGCTCTGCATCCGGCTGGGCCGGTGCCGCGATGGATGAGCGGTACATCCACCAGCGGGCGCGATGCCTGGGTCAGGGGAGCGCTGAACCTCGCGCATTGCCACATGAGGATGGTCACCGAAGGGACGTTGAAGCCGGCGGGGAAAGAATGGAGCTTTTCAGCATCCGTGATCACCTTCACGAGACCGCACGCGTGGATCCTCATCATCTAAACACTTGGGAACCACCGCGTGATCTCCCTGTATTGCACGCGTATCTCTTGGTTGTCGCCAGCCAGCTCTTCAACGACCTTCTGCCAGCCGAGACTCTGGTGTTGGGGAACGCAGTAATTTCAAAAAAATTCCTACGCACACGCAAGATCATGGTGATGCATAGCAACGAGAGGGGAGAGTGTTGTCTACGTACCCTCGTAGACCGAAGCGGAAGCGTTGACGCAACGTAGAGGAAGTAGTCGTACGTCTTCCCAGTCCAACCGATCCAAGCACCGTTACTCCGGCACCTCCGAGTTCTTGACACACGTACAGCTCGAGGACGCACCCCGGGCTCCAATCCAGCAAAGCTTCAGGGAGGAGTTCTGTCAGCACGACGGCGTGGTGACGATCTTGATGTTCAACCGTCGTAGGGCTTCGCCTAAGCACTGCTACAATATGACCGAGGTGTAATATCGTGGAGGGGGGCACCGCACACGGCTAAGGAACGATCACGAAGATCAACTTGTGTGTCTATGGGGTGCCCCCCGCCCCCGTATATAAAGGAGCAAGGGGGGAGGCCAGCCGGCCCCTTGGGGCGCGCCAAGGAGGAGGAATCCTCCTCCTAGTAGGAGTAGGATTCCTCCTTTCCTACTCCTACTAGGAGGGGGAAGGGAGAGGGGGGAAGGAAAGGGGGGCGCCGCCCCCCCTCCTAGTCCAATTCGGACCAGAGGGAGAGGGGGCGCGCAGCCCACCCTGGCCGCCCCTCTCTCTTCCCACCAAGGCCCATGTGGCCCATTAACTCTCCCGGGGGGTTCCGGTAACCCCCCGGCACTCCGGTTTTCTCCGAAATCACCCGGAACAATTCCGGTGTCCGAATATAGTCGTCCAATATATCAATCTTTATGTCTCGACCATTTCGAGACTCCTCGTCATGTCCATGATCACATCCGGGACTCCGAACAAACTTCGGTACATCAAAATACACAAACTCATAAAGAAACTGTCATCGTAACTTTAAGCGTGCGGACCCTACGGTTCGAGAACAATGTAGACATGACCGAGACACGTCTCCGGTCAATAACCAATAGCGGGACCTGGATGCCCATATTGGTTCCTACATATTCTACGAAGATCTTTATCGGTTAGACCGCATAACAACATACGTTGTTCCCTTTGTCATCGGTATGTTACTTGCCCGAGATTCGATCGTCGGTATCCAATACCTAGTTCAATCTCGTTACCGGCAAGTCTCTTTACTCATTCCGTAATACATCATCTCGCAACTAACTCATTAGTTGCAATGCTTGCAAGGCTTAAGTGATGTGCATTACCGAGAGGGCCCAGAGATACCTCTCCGACATTCGGAGTGACAAATCCTAATCTCGAAATACGCCAACCCAACAAGTACCTTTGGAGACACCCGTAGAGCACCTTTATAATCACCCAGTTACGTTGTGACGTTTGGTAGCACACAAAGTGTTCCTTCGGTAAACGGGAGTTGCATAATCTCATAGTCATAGGAACATGTATAAGTCATGAAGAAAGCAATAGCAACATACTAAACGATCGGGTGCCAAGCTAACGGAATGGGTCATGTCAATCAGATCATTCAACTAATGATGTGATCCCGTTAATCAAATAACAACTCTTTCTCCATGGTTAGGAAACATAACCATCTTTGATTAACAAGCTAGTCAAGTAGAGGCATACTAGTGACACTCTGTTTGTCTATATATTCACACATGTATTATGTTTCCGGTTGATACAATTCTAGCATGAATAATAAACATTTATCATGATATAAGGAAATAAATAATAACTTTATTATTGCCTCTAGGGCATATTTCCTTCAGTCTCCCACTTGCACTAGAGTCAATAATCTAGATTACACAGTAATGATTCTAACACCCATGGAGTCTTGGTGCTGATCATGTTTTGCTCGTGGAAGAGGCTTAGTCAATGGGTCTGCAACATTTAGATCCGTATGTATCTTGCAAATCTCTATGTCTCCCACCTGGACTAGATCCCGGATGGAATTGAAGCGTCTCTTGATGTGCTTGGTTTTCTTGTGAAATTCGGATTCCTTCGCTAGGGCAATCGCTCCAGTATTGTCACAAAAGATCTTCATTGGACCCGATGCACTAGGTATGACACCTAGATCGGATATGAACTCCTTCATCCAGACTCCTTCATTAGCTGCTTCCGAAGCAGCTATGTATTCCGCTTCACACGTAGATCCTGCCACAACGCTTTGTTTTGAACTGCACCAACTGACAGCTCCACCGTTTAATGTAAACACGTATCCGGTTTGCGATTTAGAATCGTCCGGATCAGTGTCAAAGCTTGCATCAACGTAACCATTTACGATGAGCTCTTTGTCACCTCCATACACGAGAAACATATCCTTAGTCCTTTTCAGGTGCTTCAGGATGTTCTTGACCGCTGTCCAGTGATCCACTCCTGGATTACTTTGGTACCTCCCTGCTAAACTTATAGCAAGGCACACATTAGGTCTGGTACACAACATTGCATACATGATAGAGCCTATGGCTGAAGCATAGGGAACATCTTTCATTTTCTCTCTATCTTCTGCAGTGGTCGGGCATTGAGTCTTACTCAACTTCACACCTTGCAATACAGGCAAGAATCCTTTCTTTGCTTGCTCCATTTTGAACTTCTTCAAAACTTTGTCTAGGTATGTGCTTTGTGAAAGTCCAATTAAGCGTTTTGATCTATCTCTATAGATCTTAATGCCCAATATGTAAGCAGCTTCACCGAGGTCTTTCATTGAAAAACTTTTATTCAAGTATCCCTTTATGCTATCCAGAAATTCTATATCATTTCCAATCAATAATATGTCATCCACATATAATATTAGAAATGCTACAGAGCTCCCACTCACTTTCTTGTAAATACAGGCTTCTCCAAAAGTCTGTATAAACCCAAATGCTTTGATCACACTATCAAAGCGTTTATTCCAACTCCGAGAGGCTTGCACCAGTCCATAAATGGATCGCTGGAGCTTGCACACTTTGTTAGCTCCCTTTGGATCGATAAAACCTTCTGGTTGCATCATATACAACTCTTCCTCCAGAAACCCATTCAGGAATGCAGTTTTAACATCCATTTGCCAAATTTCATAATCATAAAATGCGGCAATTGCTAACATGATTCGGACAGACTTAAGCATCGCTACGGGTGAGAAGGTCTCATCGTAGTCAATCCCTTGAACTTGTCGAAAACCTTTTGCAACAAGTCGAGCTTTGTAGACAGTAACATTACCGTCAGCGTCAGTCTTCTTCTTGAAGATCCATTTATTCTCAATTGCTTGCCGACCATCGGGCAAGTCAACCAAAGTCCATACTTTGTTCTCATACATGGATCCCATCTCAGATTTCATGGCTTCAAGCCATTTTGCGGAATCTGGGCTCACCATTGCTTCTTCATAGTTCGTAGGTTCATCATGATCTAGTAGCATGACTTCCAGAATAGGATTACCGTACCACTCTGGTGCGGATCTTACTCTGTTTGACCTACGAGGTTCTGTAGCAACTTGATCTGAAGTTCTATGATCATCATCAACTTCCTCACTAGTTGGTTTTGACGTCACAGAAACCAGTTCCTGTGATGTACTATTTTCCAACAAGGGAGCAGGTATAGTTACCTCATTAAGTTCTACTTTCCTCCCAGTCACTTCTTTCGAGAGAAACTCCTTCTCTAGAAAGGATCCATTCTTAGCAATGAATGTCTTGCCTTCGGATCTGTGATAGAAGGTGTACCCAACTGTCTCCTTTAGGTATCCTATGAAGACACATTTCTCCGATTTGGGTTCGAGCTTATCAGGTTGAAGCTTTTTCACATAAGCATCACAGCCCCAAACTTTAAGAAACGACAACTTTGGTTTCTTGCCAAACCATAGTTCATAAGGTGTCGTCTCAACGGATTTTGATGGTGCCCTATTTAATGTGAATGTGGCCGTCTCTAAAGCATAACCCCAAAACGATAGCGGTAAATCTGTAAGAGACATCATAGATCGCACCATATCAAGTAAAGTACGATTACGACGTTCGGACACACCATTACGCTGTGGTGTTCCGGGTGGCGTGAGTTGCGAAACTATTCCGCATTGTTTCAAGTGTAGACCAAACTCGTAACTTAAATATTCTCCTCCACGATCAGATCGTAGAAACTTTATTTTCTTATTACGATGATTTTCAACTTCACTCTGAAATTCTTTGAATTTTTCAAATGTTTCAGACTTATGATTCATTAAGTAGATATACCCATATCTGCTTAAATCATCTGTGAAGGTGAGAAAATAACGATATCCGCCACGAGCCTCAATATTCATCGAACCACATATATCTGTATGTATGATTTCCAACAAATCTGTTGCTCTCTCCATAGTAGCAGAGAACGGCGTTTTAGTCATCTTGCCCATGAGGCATGGTTCGCAAGTACCAAGTGATTCATAATCAAGTGGTTCCAAAAGTCCATTAGTATGGAGTTTCTTCATGCACTTTACACCGATATGACCTAAACGGCAGTGCCACAAATAAGTTGCACTATCATTATCAACTCTGCATCTTTTGGCTTCAACATTATGAATATGTGTATCACTACTATCGAGATTCATCAAAAATAGATCACTCTTCAAGGGTGCATGACCATAAAAGATATTACTCATATAAATAGAACAACCATTATTCTCTGATTTAAATGAATAACCGTCTCGCATCAAACAAGATCCAGATATAATGTTCATGCTCAACGCTGGCCCCAAATAACAATTATTTAGGTCTAATACTAATCCCGAAGGTAGATGTAGAGGTAGCGTGCCGACCGCGATCACATCGACTTTGGAACCATTTCCCACGCGCATCGTCACCTCGTCCTTTGCTAGTGTTCGCTTAATCCGTAGTCCCTGTTTCGAGTTGCAAATATTAGCAACAGAACCAGTATCAAATACCCAGGTGCTACTGCGAGCTCTAGTAAGGTACACATCAATAACATGTATATCACATATACCTTTGTTCACCTTGTCATCCTTCTTATCCGCCAAATACTTGGGGCAGTTTTGCTTCCAGTGACCAGTCTGCTTGCAGTAGAAGCACTCAGTTTCAGGCTTAGGTCCAGACTTGGGTTTCTTCTCTTGAGCAGCAACTTGCTTGCTGTTCTTCTTGAAGTTCCCCTTCTTCTTCCCTTTGCCCTTTTTCTTGAAACTAGTGGTCTTGTTGACCATCAACACTTGATGCTCCTTCTTGATTTCTACCTCCACAGCCTTTAGCATTGCGAAGAGCTCAGGAATTGTCTTATCCATCCCTTGCATATTATAGTTCATCATGAAGCTCTTGTAGCTTGGTGGAAGTGATTGGAGAATTCTGTCAATGACGCTATCATCCGGAAGAGTAACTCCCAGTTGAATCAAGTGATTACAATACCCAGACATCTTGAGTATATGCTCACTGACAGAACTATTCTCCTCCATCTTGCAGCTATAGAACTTATTGGAGACTTCATATCTCTCAATCCTGGCATTCTTCTGGAATATTAACTTCAACTCCTAGAACATCTCATATGCTCCATGACATTCAAAACGTCGTTGAAGTCCCGGTTCTAAGCCGTAAAGCATGGCACATTGAACTATCGAGTAGTCATCAGCTTTGCTCTGCCAGACGTTCTTAACGTCGTCAGTTGCATCAGCAGCAGGCCTGGCACCCAGCGGTGCTTCCAGGACGTAACTTTTCTGAGCAGCAATGAGGATAATCCTCAAGTTACGGACCCAGTCTACGTAGTTGCTACCATCATCTTTCAACTTTGCTTTCTCAAGGAACGCATTAAAATTCAACGAAACAACAGCACGGGCCATCTATCTACAATCAACATAGACAAGCAAGATACTATCAGGTACTAAGTTCATGATAAATTTAAGTTCAATTAATCATATTACTTAAGAACTCCCACTTAGATAGACATCCCTCTAATCCTCTAAGTGATCACGTAATCCAAATTCAACTAAACCATAACCGATCATCACGTGAAATGGATTAGTTTTCAATGGTGAACATCTTATGTTGATCATATCTACTATATGATTTACGCTCGACCTTTCGGTCTCCGTGTTCCGAGGCCATATCTGCATATGCTAGGCTCGTCAAGTTTAACCCGAGTATTCTGCGTGTGCAAAACTGGCTTGCACCCGTTGTAGATGGACGTAGAGCTTATCACACCCGATCATCACGTGGTGTCTGGGCACGACGAACTTTGGCAACGGTGCATACTCAGGGAGAACACTTCTTGATAATTAGTGAGAGATCATCTTAAAATGCTACCGTCAATCAAAGCAAGATAAGATGCATAAAAGATAAACATCACATGCAATCAATATAAGTGATATGATATGGCCATCATCATCTTGTGCTTGTGATCTCCATCTTCGAAGCACCATCATGATCACCATCGTCACCGGCGCGACACCTTGATCTCCATCGTAGCATCGTTGTCGTCTCGCCAATCTTATGCTTCTACGACTATCGCTACTGCTTAGTGATAAAGTAAAGTATTACAGGGCGATTGCATTGCATACAATAAAGCGACAACCATATGGCTCCTGCCAGTTGCCAATAACTCGGTTACAAAACATGATCATCTCATACAATAAAATTCATCATGTCTTGACCATATCACATCACAACATGCCCTGCAAAAACAAGTTAGATGTCCTCTACTTTGTTGTTGCAAGTTTTACGTGGCTGCTACGGGCTTAAGCAAGAACCAATCTCACCTACGCATCAAAACCACAACGATAGTTTGTCAAGTTGGTGTTGTTTTAACCTTCGCAAGGACCGGGCGTAGCCACACTCGGTTCAACTAAAGTTGGAGAAACTGACACCCGCTAGCCACCTGTGTGCAAAGCACGGCGGTAGAACCAGTCTCGCGTAAGCATACGCGTAATGTTGGTCCGGGCCGCTTCATCCAACAATACCGCCGAACCAAAATATGACATGCTGGTAAGCAGTATGACTTATATCGCCCACAACTCACTTGTGTTCTACTCGTGCATATAACATCAAACCATAAAACCTAGGCTCTGATACCACTGTTAGGGAACGCAGTAATTTCAAAAAAATTCCTACGCACACGCAAGATCATGGTGATGCATAGCAACAAGAGGGGAGAGTGTTGTCTACGTACCCTCGTAGACCGAAGCGGAAGCGTTGACGCAACATAGAGGAAGTAGTCGTACGTCTTCCCGGTCCAACCGATCCAAGCACCGTTACTCCGGCACCTCCGAGTTCTTGACACACGTACAGCTCGATGACGCACCCCGGGCTCCGATCCAGCAAAGCTTCGGGGAGGAGTGCCGTCACCACGACGGCGTGGTGACGATCTTGATGTTCAACCGTCGCAGGGCTTTGCCTAAGCACTGCTACAATATGACCGAGGTGTAATATCATGGAGGGGGCACCGCACACGGCTAAGGAACGATCACGAAGATCAACTTGTGTGTCTATGGGGTGCCCCCCGCCCCCGTATATAAAGGAGCAAGGGGGGGGAGGCCGGCCGGCCCCTTGGGGCACGCCAAGGAGGAGGAATCCTCCTCCTAGTAGGAGTAGGATTCCTCCTTTCCTACTCCTACTAGGAGGGGGAAGGGAGATGGGGAAAGGAAAGGGGGGCGCCGCCCCCCCTCATAGTCCAATTCGGACCAGAGGGAGAGGGGGCACGCTGCCCACCCTGGCCGCCCCTCTCTCTTCCCACCAAGGCCCATGTGGCCCATTAACTCTCCCGGGGGGTTCCGGTAACCCCCCAGCACTCCGGTTTTCTCCGAAATCACCCGGAATAATTCCGGTGTCCGAATATAGTCGTCCAATATATCAATCTTTATGTCTCGACCATTTCGAGACTCCTCGTCATGTCCATGATCACATCCGGGACTCCGAACAAACTTCGGTACATCAAAATACATAAACTCATAAAGAAACTGTCATCGTAACTTTAAGCGTGCGGACCCTACGGTTCGAGAACAATGTAGACATGACCGAGACACGTCTCCGATCAATAACCAATAGCGGGACCTGGATGCCCATATTGGTTCCTACATATTCTACGAAGATCTTTATTGGTCAGACCGCATAACAACATATGTTGTTCCCTTTGTCATCGATATGTTACTTGCCCGAGATTCGATCGTCGGTATCCAATACCTAGTTCAATCTCGTTACCGGCAAGTCTCTTTACTCATTCCGTAATACATCATCTCGCAGCTAACTCATTAGTTGCAATGCTTGCAAGGCTTAAGTGATGTGCATTACCGAGAGGGCCCAGAGATACCTCTCCGACATTCAGAGTGAAAAATCCTAATCTCGAAATACGCCAACCCAACAAGTACCTTTGGAGACACCTGTAGATCACCTTTATAATCACCCAGTTACGTTGTGATGTTTGGTAGCACACAAAGTGTTCCTCCGATAAACGGGAGTTGCATAATCTCATAGTCATAGGAACATGTATAAGTCATGAAGAAAGCAATAGCAACATACTAAACGGTCGGGTGCTAAGCTAACAGAATGGGTCATGTCAATCAGATCATTCAACTAATGATGTGATCCCGTTAATCAAATAACAACTCTTTGTCCATGGTTAGGAAACATAACCATCTTTGATTAACAAGCTAGTCAAGTAGAGGCATACTAGTGACACTCTGTTTGTCTATATATTCACACATGTATTATGTTTCCGGTTAATACAATTCTAGCATGAATAATAAACATTTATCATGATATAAGGAAATAAATAATAACTTTATTATTGCCTCTAGGGCATATTTCCTTCATCTGGTCCATGGCGACGACGATGGTGTGGTTGTCGACGCGGGTTTCTTGGGTGATTGGTAGAGGAGAGTGGGGTGTGCGAGCGTTGAGTGGGGAGGGAGAACGGTAGGTTGACACGTCTTAAAGCCTAGGAAAGCGAAACGACAATGCTTTTCTATGCACGGTCGTCACACAGCGAGCATAACACACGCTAAACTGCAGGCCCACTAACTAATAATATTCAGATAAGAAGGTGCTGGTAGAACAAATCACTACTTCTATCACATTGGCATTGCACGCAGCATTATGAACCCCCAGGTCCTTGATTCGAGCCCCAGACCATATTTTTTGGTTTTCTCATATATTTTTCAGTACAACAGTCAATAAAATTCAGTTAACGACAACAACAGTGAATAAAATTCAGTTAACTACAACAACCAGTAAAATTCAGTTAACTACAATAGTCAATCACATTCAATTAACTATAACAACAACCAATAAATACAACAGCCAGTAAAATTTAGTTAACTACAACAGTCAATCACATTCAGTTAAGTACAACAGCAGCCAATAAAATCCAGTTAACTACTTCATTGTGCACGTAAGTTTAGTTAAATCTCAGTTAACTAGTTCATTGTGCACTTAAGTTCAGCTAAATCTCAGTTAACTAGCAAGCCAATATGCAGTAAAATTCAATCCACATTACTAATCCGCCTTCAGGAACTTCCCTCCAAATGTTAAGTTTACAAAAGGGCAAGGAATGCCACTATTTGCCACCCAAAATAGGCAATGGTTGCCACTTGATGCCACTATTTGGCATCCTTAACAAGCCAGTCATTAAGTTACATCACTCTAGTCCTTTACAAAAAAATGTCACTGGCAACATCCAGCTAATCACGGAGCAGGTACATTGAGATCTTCAGAAGGAGCATTGAGATCAGGTATTTGGTTAATCCTGTCATCTCCAAACAGCAGCCAATATGCCCTCTCACCTGGAATACCTCCTCTCCTTATCCGTGTAGCTGCATCTGCATTTCTTTCTGCTCTTCCTCTCCCTGCAGTAGCTGGAGCTGCACCTCTTCCTCTGCCTATAGCTGGAGTTGCACCTCTTCCTTTGTCTGCATCTGGAGCTACACCTCTTCCTATGCCTGCATATGGAGCTTCACCTCTTCCTCTGCCTGCATATGCATTTCTTTGTCTTTTACTTGCTCTTCCTGTAGCAGCAACTTGTGATCCTTCTTCTCTGTGAGCTACTGTGGTTGCCCTTGTCTGCCTACCAATGATCATCTCTATGGTGAGCACTGGCTGAGGTGTTGCAGCACCAACAGCAGCAACAAAGGCAGACTATTGTGGTAGTGGGCCATATACCCTTTGAGGAGCTCTTATAGCAATATCTCTTTGAGCCATGGTGAACACCATACATGTTGGTGAATCAATCGGATCCAACATAGGATCTAGATTGTTTGGGAAAATGTTCTGCACATATTCATTTAAGCACATTCAGCTCTTTGTAGTTAAGTTCAGTTCTATGTACTTAAGATCTACAATGAGTGAAGTATAGTACAAATGCAGTTAAATTCAGTAGTGCATATACCTGAAGAAAGATAGGGTCATCATAGTTGTCATCAACCACCTCTATCTCATCTTGAATGAGAGTTTCCTGCCATATGTAGTGGCCCTTTCTGTTGTGATCAGCTCTGCCATAGATTGAGTATTGCATTGTAACACCTTTTCTGTTCAAAACCCTAACACCATTCTTGATCTTCTCCTCTACTGCCTTATTCCTGTTTTCTTGGGCCTTCCCAACTGTTTAGTAAACACTGGTGGATGCACCTTGTACCCATTCTGTATCTCTCAATGCTTTGGGTCTGCAAGAGGAACAAGAGTGTATCCATATGCCTTGAGATATGTCTGAACTGTATAGCAGTCATGAATCATTGTCTCTGGGTCAATTCTCTCCTCCCTGCAACATGCTATAGAATGACCACATGGTACTCCAGACAACTGCCATCTTCTGCAATCACATGTATGCAAAGAAAGATCCACTATGTAGCTATTGTTACCAGACTATACTCTGAACATTTGTTGGCCAACTGCAGATACATGGCAATTTGCAGCAACCTTTGTGTTCTTATCCAATTTCTTCTTGATCTTTGGGCATATCCTCTGCCCTGCCCACTTTTCTATAGCTTCCATTCGTTTATTCACCAGCCTATGCATGATCTTGTAGAAGATATATTCAAGCATACTAAGCACTGCTGAAAGGATCGGTATGGTCGACTAGAGGGGGGTGAATAGGAGACTACAAATTTTAATCTTTCTTGTCAATTTTAAGGTTTAGCAGATAAATAGGGTTCACTAGATATGCAACTAGGTGAACACAACCTATATGACAAGAAAGCTTAAAGCAAAGTATGCTAGGCAACAATTTAATTAGCAAGCCAACAAGGATACAAGGCAAAGTAAAGTGCGGGAAAGGATTAACCACAAGTGAGGCAAGGACGCGAATTTTATCCCGAAGTTCACTCTTCCTTGGGGAAGAGCTACTCTCCATTTATAGCGGTGCGAGAGCGAAAGCTTGCGGAATGCCACGAAGGCACACCGCAGTCTCCTTCGAGTCACCCCCAACGGATGGACCTCGAATCACTCGGGGTTGGTCTTGAAGGCGACCACCATACCTTTACAAACTTCTCCAGAGCACACCACAAGCAAGGAAGCTTCCAAAGGAACCTCTAACTGCCTAGGATCCCAAGCTCCAAGAGTAACAAGTCAATGGGGAAGAAATATTGCGGGGAACATGATTTGGTTTGGTCAAGATGTAGATCGGGTCTTGCTCTCCCAATCCCCAAAGTTTCAACAAGTTTGGCTGGAGAGATTGAGAGTATTGAGCAAAATGAGGTGTAGCAATGGTGGAGCTCAACAAGAAATTAGGGTTAGGGATGGAGGAAGAAAATGGGGGGGCTTTATAGTGTTAGTGCCCGGGGTGGCTGTTTCTGCCCCTTGGACCCCGTGCGCATGGGGTACTCATAGAATTTCACACCGACCCCCGTGCGCATGGGGTACTCGCAGTACCCCATGCGCACGGGGGTCAAAAGACCCCGTGCGCATGGGGTACCCAGAAATCTGTTGCAAGCCCTCTGAGTACCACATGCACGCACACTATGGATTTTAGTGGTAGGAATGGGTAGGCTGGTGTATATGTTTCAGCAATGACATTCCCACACAACACATATCCACACCGACCCCTCTTAATAGTGCGGTCTTTCCTACGACATGAAGGAAACCAAAAATAAAACCTTTGAATCACTGGAAGACCACGCCTTTGATCTTTTTGAAATTGGGGGGTCGCACATCTCCATCAATCGTAATATGGAACCAATATCCTAAGATAAACTACATCACCAGATGTTAGTTCCACTAACCACATTGTCATGACACCAAAATAAAGTTTAAGTGCCAAATGCACTTTCAATCTTCCCCTTTTTGGTGCATTGATGACAACGTGGTTAGAACATGTCATAAAGGATACGAAGATATGAAATAGCCATGAGACAAAGATTGATCACAGAAGCTCCCCCTATATGTGTGCCGGGATAGAGTATATGCATGAGAAGGCATCAAGTACACACATAGGAGGCTACCCCAAGATCAATATTGTCAAGACATGAGATCAACATAATAAACCTATAACGATGCCTAGATCTCATGAAAATGTGTGGTGAGCAATTATCGTGAGACACATAATAAATAACATAATAAGCACAATATAACCATTGCATAGGTCCAAGATAAATGCTAGTGCCTCACGAGAAAATACGAGAAGTTCACAACCACACCAAGAAGTAAACAAGAGTATCTCAAGCCAACTAAAACCAACCAACAAAGCAAATAAGCACAAGGCTTGAGATCTCAACACACACACCGAAAAGCACCAACACCATCACTTCTCCCCCTTTGTCATCAGACAACACAAAGGAGACAAATGGCGACACACAGACCCACTAGACAAGAGGAGGAGCGCTCGAAGCATCATCATCATCAGAGCGCCATCCTGCCATAAAAAGGGAACACATTATGGCCTCACTGTCAATGTCCTCTGACCCTGGGCCAACCTCCTCACCAGTTGCAGCCCTCGCAGCCTTTTGCTGACGCCTCACAAGCTTCTCCTTGTTGATCTCCTTAACCTGTTGACGCTGGATAGACTGACACATCTTGAACATGTTGCTCATAATCTTGAACAAAGACTTCTTTTCCGCTTTGGCGAAAACATCCTCAAACCCTATCATCTTGGCCTTACCATGAGGGATCTATGCAGTGGAGGACATACCAGGAGTGTGAGTGGCACCATCCTCAGGTCTAGGATTGCGCCTTATCTTGGGAGGCACATATGGAGCAGGAGCAGCTGGAGTCCAGTTGGAGTTGCTCTTGGGAATAGACGTCTTGTACTAAGAGATGTACTTAGCCGGGCAGACGAACTCAATTAATGCCTAGATGAAAGGAGCATAGATCAAAGACTTGTTCTCTTGCACACACTGATGGAGCTCATAGAACATGAAGTCCAGACAATCCACTTTCTTCTTCCTATGTAGGTACACAAAGACATCCAACATGGAACTCCTTATGTTGTGAGAATCACTGGCCTTTGGTGTGAGGGTATACCGAAGGATATGGCGCATCGTATCATAGAGAAGCACGAGATGTGATGTAGGGTAGAACCCTAGACGCCCGATCTTTCATGAAAGGAGCGGATCCCAATGATGAACATGAAGAACACGATGGGTAACACGGGAGAAAACATAAGAGAAACACTCAAACCAACAAGGATAAAAGTCACACATGTGTTAGATCATCGAGGCACGAGGTAATACAAGATCCAAAGCCAACAAGAGACGATACAAAGGGTAACCGGTTCTTCTCCGTGAGGAGGTCTTGATGGTCTTCTCCGGATGGAGGTCTTGAATCCAGGTGGATCTTCTCCGAAGAGGTGTCGGTCCCTCACAAGGAGTAGATCCGGATGGATGAGCGAAGCTCTATCTCACAAATGAGCTAAATCAACGCTAACCCTAAAAGGTAGGTAGGATAAGAGTATATATAGTCTAAGGGGCGAAAGGGTACGCGGGCCTCGGCCCAAGTTGCTACGCGCAGGCAGGGCCGGAAGTTCCTGTAACATCCCAAATTTTCAATTTGGAATGTTACACATTAGATCATATTTGCATATCATATTTTCTTGCATTTTGGCTTGATCCTAAAAATTCTACGCAACTCAAGGACCCACGGAGAGAGTTGGGGATTTCGTTATTTTCATATTTGAGTTTTCTCAAATTTTGAAAAACAGGATCATTAGATTTTAATTATTTTATCTTCAATCATTTCTATTATAAAAATATGAGAGAGGAAATAAAATGAATTTCCCAAAATAAAGAAATATTAAGGGTTTAATATTAAAATCAAACAAGATTTTATTTCGGAGTTTTATCGCTATATTATTTGAATTAGGAAAAATGCGCGTTTCAAAATTGCATTTAGGCCCCAAATAAATGTTCACCTTGTCCAGCTTGATTTTAGAGGACAGGGAAAATTTATTTTGGGATTTTTGGAGTCTGTTTAGTATTTCTTTTATTTGTTTTTCTACGCGTAATTATTTAAAAAAGGTTACCGCCTTACCGGGCCGTGTCCGGCCTGGACACTGCGCCCGGGCGGCCTGCCCCGGGCCGAAACCCTAGCCGCCGCCCCGCCCCGCCTCGAGACCAGCGCCGACGTCGCGCCTCGCCGCTGCCGCCCCTCGCCGCGCCGCCGCCCGTCCCGACCGTCGCCGCCCTGCCGCCCATCGCCGCCACCACCCGCCGCCGCCGCTGCCCCGCCCCGCTGGAGCCCGACGCCAGACCTCGCTGGAGGTAGTCGCTGACGGTTTTCTGAGAAAAACCGCTTGTTTTTTAAGCCGCGGTTTATTTTATTTTAATAGATCGGTTTAGTTTTTCTGGTTTAGTTTATTTTGCGGATGTTCGTCCGTACGTTCGTTTTAACGAACATTTTTCGTTGTTTAGCCGCAGACAGCGAACGTTCGTTCCTTAGCCTGTTCGTCCGTTTTTTCTTTTCTCGGATTTTCTGCGATTATTTATTATCGCGATTTCCGATCCGATTTTCGTTTTAGTTTAACTTTTTGCTCGTTTATCGAAATCAGGCGATTCAAGCGCCTAGAGTTTTGTCTCGAAAACCTCTTTCCATTTAACCAACTCAAACAAGTTTTTGCTACTATAAAATTTGACTTAGGTCCAGATTAGTAAACGAAGCTTGTTTCTTTCGCCGTTTGAGTTTCGTTGCTTGGTTTGAGTTGATTCTTTTTGCAAACCGGAGTTATTAAGTTGAACTTTCTGGTTAGATATTTTATTTGAGTTTTACCTGTGAATTATATGAGTGCTTATTGTATGCTTGTTTGTTTGCGATAGAGTACCTGGAGTGCGCCGCTTGCTACTTCGAATCTCTAGGTTTCACGGACCATCAGCAAGGCAAGTAACACTTTGATCATACCTCTTTACTACCCAGTTTTTTTGCATTAGATCAATCCCCAAACAATTGCATGACTAGTATCTGTTTAATATATGGGTTTTGGGAAGTAGATGAGGTAGTACCTATTACCTGTTTTTTTATCAAACCTTTGGGAGTTACTTCTACGTTTGCTTATATTGCTATGCTAGTAGACGTGGATTGGGTGAGTGTATCCATGACAGATGTGAGATTGTTAATTAATGGTTTACTTAAGGTGGCAACTTAAATTCACATCTGGGTGGATTGAGGCACCTGGGGAACCCAGTGTTGCCTGTATTTTTGGAAATCCCGGGGTACCGTGTGATTCTCCTATGGACCGCCACCTAGGCTCAAAGGGATCATGAGATTATTCATGCTAGAAACTTCCGTGCATAGCCGCAAGCTACTATGGGCTCTAGCATAGTTGATTAAGTTGTGTGACCTCTTTTAGTGGTAGACTAGTAGATGTAGGGGATGTAGGTTGGTACTGTCTACCCAGAGTAAAGAGTTAATGCTTCCGAAAGACTGTGTCTCGGCCATGCTTAATTGGGATTGAGTTGGGGTAACCTTATCAATGTTTAACAATCACCATGATAGTTAAATAAAATTTATTCTTTTGCAGTAGGGAAAAACTGGCTTTATGCAAAACTGTAACCATAGAGCTTTCCACCAGCCATATATGCATGTAGTGATAGCATGATTCTGTTCATTACTCTATATGTGTTACATGCCAGCATATTCCATGTGCTGACCCGTTTTCGGGCTGCAATGTTCATGTTGCAGACTTTTCAGACGACGAGTAAGGTGCCTTAGGTCGTGGTCTTATACTCAGTGATGCTGTTGGAGTTGATGGACTCGCTTACCTTCCAAGACTTCCGCTGTTATCGTTATTAGACGGCCTTCAGCCATATTTATTGTAATAAGTTCTCTTTTGAGACATTCGATGTAATAAGTGTGTGATTGCTACTCTGTTATAAATCCTTCAAGTACTGTGCGTGTTAGCATTACCAATCCAGGGATGACACTAATGCACAGAGATCAGACTGTTTGAGGTCTGGTCGCTACAAGATGGTATCAGAGCACACGCTAACTGTAGGACACGACCACTAAGCTTAAACCCTAGATCACTACTCTCTCTTCTCATTTATGACTCCTCATCTTCTCTACTCTTTTAGGATGGCGGATGTAAGTAACTAGTTCACGCAACCGGATGAAGATACACCTTTTGGACGTCACTAGATACCTAAACATCGGAGTACCAAGCTTCACCGGGACCTACATCACCACTTTACCAGAAGAGGAGTGTTGGATGATTCAAGTTCAAGTTCCAGGAAGGACGTTCATGCCCATCACTGAGCCCATAGAGTTTTCCTTTGATGCACCAACCTGGAGTCTAGGAAAGAGCTTGGCAGCCCACATCACCATGGGACGCATCGGAGAAGTTTACCACAAGGATCTCAAGGATACTATCTACCAAATTTGTGGGTGCCGAGATGAGCAATGGGAGATGATCAACACCAGGAAGGATAGGTCAATTGCAGCTTTCATCCAGGAGTTAAACCAGCACATTCGCCGCCAGGAGAACCAGATGTGCGCAGGCATGATAGATCTGAAGAAGGAAATGACCAGGATCACGGAGCTAGAGGAAGAACTCAAGTCTACACGCGATGGATATGAGGAGGAAATGACGACACTCATGGAGAAGAATGATGATCTGAAGAAGAAGCTAAAAGTGTTTATGGGATTCCCCGCGACTGGAGGAGAAGATGATGATTGCACTTGCCCGGAGAACTACATCATCATCGACGACACTGACTCAGACCCAAACGATAGCGATGATGACTTTGTTGATGAAGCTGGAGCAGATATCATGGAGTCTTCGACCGATCAATTTTTCTAGTCGACCACCATAACAGTAGTAGTATTCCCCCATGTATATAGTATAGTCCGAGCACTTTTGTAACGATAGTTGGACCATTGTATGCCCTTGTTTGAATTGACTGAAGTGATATTGATTGCATTTGTCTCATGTGCATATGGGTAGTGTTTCTCTCTATATCTATTTTTGTTCTATATTTCTCATCTTTTCTAAACCCTCAGATGCCTCCGAAACGTGACAATGGATTTGCTTTCCCACCGGAACTCACTCACTTGATCCAGCAGTAGGATGCATTAATGCAGATGCTAGTCCAGAATCAGAATCAGGGGAACAACAACAAAAACAACAACAACAACAACAACAACAACCCACCACCACCACCACCCGTTGATCACTTAGCCCGTTTCTTGAGGCTGAATCCGCCGGTGTTCTCCAGTAGCACCGAGACGATAGTTGCAGATGATTGGCTCCGCAAGATGGGAAGGGAGTTGACCACTACAGGATGCACATATGTGGAGAAGGTGTGTTTTGCCGCACATCAGCTTGATGGACCCGCAGCATCATGGTGGGAGAATTTCACGGCCACTTATCCTATCGACATTGTCACATGGGATCAGTTTCAGCAGGCTTTCCATACTTCCCATGTTTCAGCAGGAGCTACGGCCATGAAGAAGCGTGAGTTTCGCAACTTGCACCAAGGAGGACGTACAGTTGGTCAGTATGTGGATGACTTTAGTAAGCTAGCACGTTATGCCCCAGATGACATCGCTACGGATGCAGCTAAGCAGGAGAAGTTTCTGGAAGGATTGAATGATGAGCTGAGCATGCAGTTGATGGTGGCAACCTTCAACAACTACCAGGAGTTGGTAGATAGAGATCTCATGATTGAAGGGAAGCAGCAGCAAATTGACAGCCGCAAGAGGAAGTATGGACAAGGGAAGTACAATTCTGGAGCTCAGCAGAAGCCTCGTTTTACCCCGAACTCGGGAGGACATTTTCAGCATACTCATGGAGGAGGGACTTTGCACAACCATAGTGCCCCCAAGAATGGTAATGGGAATGGAGGAAGCAACGGACAGAACCGTACCAACCTGTCAACCCCAGCCAAGAGGGATCTAAGCCACATTACCTGTTTCAAGTGCCAGAAGACTGGATATTATGCCACTGAATGTCCTGAAGCGAAGAATGGAAATGGCAATGGAAGCTCTGGGAAGAAGCCTAACCCTTTCAACAAAGGACAGGTGAACCACGTTAGCGTGGAGGAGGTTGAAGCCCAGCCAGATGCAGTAATAGGTAAGTTTTTGGTTAAGTCATTTACTGCAATTGTTCTTTTTGGTACTGGTGCATCGCATTCATACATATCAAGGGGATCCGTGGATAAGTATAAACTGCCAACCCAAGCCCTTAGGTCACCCATGTTAGTAACCTCGCCAGGAGCAGAGTATATGGCTAGTCTATGGTGTGATCGGTTACCATTAAGGATTGGTAACTACGTGTTCCCCTCAGACCTAATAGTGTTGGAAACGCAAGGACTGGATGTGATATTACGCATGGATTGGTTATCAAAGTATGGAGGGAACATTGAATGTGCCAGTAAGTCAATTTTGCTTACCACGCCAGAAGGAAGAAGGATCAAGTATGTATCCCGACATGTGCCGAAGAGGACTCAAGTAAATTCCTTATCAGGAGTTGTACAGGAGGAAGTACCAGTGGTGAAGGATTTCTCTGACATATTTCCAGACGAGTTGCCAGGCATGCCACCGGATAGAGACATTGAGTTTTTGATTGAGCTTTTGCCAGGCAGAGGACCAATATCAAAGAGACCGTACAGGATGCCCGCAAAAGATTTGGAGGAAATTAAGAAGCAGATAAAGGAGCTACTGGATAAAGGCTATATTCGCCCAAGTTCTTCACCTTGGGGATCGCCAATGCTTCTAGTGGAGAAGAAGGATGGATCATTGAGAATGGTTGTTGATTATCGAGGATTGAATGAGGTGACATCAAGAACAAATACCCACTGCCAATGATCAATGACTTGTTTGACCAATTGCAAGGAGCTAAGGTATTTTCGAAGACCGATCTACGATCAGGATACCATCAGTTGAAGATTCGAGAGCAGGATATACCTAAGACGGCTTTTACCACCAGGTACGGGCTGTATGAGTATACCGTTATGCCATTTGGTCTGACTAACGCACCTGCCTATTTCATGAACATGGTGAACAAGGTGTTTATGGAGTTTTTGGATAAGTTCGTCGTGGTGTTCATTGATGATATTTTGGTCTACTCAAATAATGAAGAAGAGCATAAGGAGCATTTGCGTTTGGTACTTGGGAAGCTCAGAGAACATCAGTTATATGCCAAGTTCAGCAAATGTGAATTTTGGTTGAAGGAAGTTGGATTCCTCGGACATGTTATATCCGGAGAAGGAATAGCAGTAGACCCCACCAAAGTTGTCACTGTGACAAATTGGGAAGCCCCAACAACAGTTGGAGAGATCCGAAGTTTTCTTGGACTCGCAGGATACTACCGGAGGTTCATTGAGAATTTCTAGAAGATAGCAAAGCCCATGACGGAGTTGTTGAAGAACGACACCAAGTTTAAATGGACTTAGGAATGTGAGGCCAGTTTCCAGGAGTTGAAGAAACGTTTGGTTACATCACCCGTGTTGATTCTTCCAGATCAGCGCAAGTATTATGAAGTATATTGCGACACTTCTCGTCAAGGACTTGGAGCAGTGCTTATGCAGGAAGGAAGAGTTGTTTCTTAGGCCTCACGACAGCTTAAGCCCCATGAATTGAATTATGCCACACATGATTTGGAGTTAGCAGCCGTAGTGCATGCTTTGAAGACATGGAGACATTTCCTCATCGGAAACCATTGTGAGGTGTACATGGATCGCAAGAGTTTGAAGTACATTTTCACCCAGAAGGAGTTAAACCTCAGGCAAAGGAGATGGTTCTAGCTCATCAAGGATTATGATATGAGATTGCATTATCATCCCGAAAAGGCTAACATAGTAGCCGATGCGTTGAGCCGCAAGAGCCATGTCAACACACTCATGACCGGAGAGTTACCAAAGGAGCTAGCCAAGGATCTTCACGAGCTATGCTTGGAGATAGTTCCGAGAGGCTATGTAGCAGCATTGGAGATTCAGTCTACTTTGATGGATAAGATCAGAGAAGCTCAGAAGACTGACAAGGAGATTGCCGAGATAAAGGAGAAGATGAGCAAAGGAAAAGCTAAAGGTTTTCGTGAGGATGAGCACGATATCTTATGGTTCGAGGACCGCATTTATGTGCCTAATGACCCGGAGATCAGGAAGTTGATTCTGCAAGAGGCCCATGATTCGCCGTATTTGATTCACCTAGGAAATACCAAGATGTATTTGGATTTGAAGGACATTTTCTGGTGGATCGGAATGAAGAAGGATATTGCGGAGTATGTAGCAGTATGTGATGTATGTCAGAGACTGAAGGTAGAGCATCAGAAGCCAGCAGGATTGCTACAGCCATTGCCGATACCCGAATGGAAGTGAGATAAGCTAGGCATGGATTTTATCACGGGATAGCCTAGGACTCGTTCAGGCTATGACTCAATATGGGTTGTAGTTGATGGTTTGACGAAGGTAGCTCATTTCATCCCAGTGAAGACCACTTACACCAGTGCTAAGTTGGCAAAGATTTACATGACCAGGATCGTATGTCTGCAAGGAGTGCCAAGGAGCATTGTATCAGATAGAGGAACCTAGTTTACCTCAAAGTTCTAGAATCAGTTGCACGAAACTTTGGGTACCAGGCTAGAATTCAGTACAGCCTTTCATCTGTAGACAGATGGATAGACCGAGAGAGTCAATCAAATTCTGGAGGACATGCTGAGAGCTTGTGCGCTAGATTATGGATCTAGTTGGCACGACAATTTGCCATATGCGGAGTTCTCTTACAACAACAGTTATCAATCCAGTTTGATGATGGCCCCTTCCGAAGCTCTATACGGAAGGAGGTGCAGGACACCATTGTTGTTGGATGAAGTTGGAGACCGCCAGTTGTTTGGACCAGATTTGATTAAAGAGTCTGAGCAGAAGGTAAAGTTGATTCACGATAGGCTCAAGGTATCCCAGTCCAGGCAGAAGAGCTACACCGATTCTAAACCCAAGGAGACAGTTTATAAAGTCGGAGATAGAGTTTATCTTCGTGTATCTCCACTTCAAGGAGTTAAGCGCTTTGGAGTTAAGGGGAAAGTTAGCGCCACGTTTTGTAGGACCATACAAAGTTTTGGAGCATATGAGAGAGGTTGCTTACAAGTTGGAATTGCCCAAAGGATTGTCAGGAGTTCACAATGTGTTCCATGTTTCCCAGTTAAAGAAGTGCCACACAGAGATGGTTGATATACCGCTGAGAGATACAGTGCCGCTGGAAGTGATTCAGTTGGATAGTGATTTGACCTATGAGGAGAAACCAGTCAAGATTCTCGAATATGCCAGCCGAGTCACCCCCAGCAAGGTTATCAAGTTTTGCAAAGTTCAGTGGAGCCACCATACCGAGGATGAAGCCACCTGGGAGCGAGAGGAAGATCTACTGAAGGACCACCCTCACCTATTTTCTAGCGAACCCGAATCTCGAGGACAAGATTCATCTTAAGGGGGGTAGGTTTGTAACATCCCAAATTTTCAATTTGGAATGTTATACATTAGATCATATTTGCATATCATATTTTATTGCATTTTGGCTTGATCCTAGAAATTCTACGCAACTCAAGGACCCACGGAGACAGTTGGGGATTTTGTTATTTTCATATTTGAGTTTTCTCAAATTTTGGAAAACAGGATCATTTGATTTTAATTATTTTATCTTCAATTATTTCTATTATAAAAATATGAGAGAGGGAATAAAATGACTTTCCCAAAATAAAGAAATATTGAGGGTTTAATATTAAAATCAAACAAGATTTTATTTCGGAGTTTTATTGCTATTTTATTTGAATTAGGAAAAATGCGCGTTTTTCAAATTTGCATTTTGGCCCCAAATAAATGTTCATCTTGTCTGGCTTGATTTTATAGGATGGGTAAAATTTATTTCGGGATTTTTGGAGTCCGTTTAGTATTTCTTTTATTTATTTTTCTGCGCGTAATTATTAAAAAAAGGTTACCGCCTTACCGGGCCGTGTCCGATCTGGACACTGCGCCCGGGCAGCCTTTAAAGGCCGACGGCCCGCCCCGGGCCGAAACCGTAGC
>NC_041381.1:89280718-89331742 GCF_002162155.2 Triticum dicoccoides
CGCCGCCCCTCGTCGCGCCACCGCCCGCCCCGACCGCCGCCGCCCCGCCGCCCATCGCCACCACCACCCACCGCCGCCGCCGCCTCGCCCTGCTGGAGCCCGACGCCGGACCTCACCGGAGGTAGCCGCCCCGCCGCCGGCGATTTTCTGAGAAAAAACGTCCAGTTTTTAAGCCGCGGTTTATTTTATTTTAATAGATCGGTTTAGTTTTTTTGGTTTAGTTTATTTTGCGGACGTTCGTCCGTACGTTCGTTTTAACGAACAGTTTTCGTCATTTAGCCGCAGACAGCGAACGTTCGTTCGTTAGCCTGTTCGTCCGTTTTTTCTTTTCTCGGATTTTCCGCGATTATTTCTGATCGCGATTTCTGATCCGATTTTCGTTTTAGTATAACTTTTCGCTCGTTTATCGGAATCAGGCGATTCAAGCGCCTAGAGTTTCATCTCGAAACCCTCTTTCTGTTTAACCAACTCAAACAAGTTTTTGCTACTGTAAAATTTGACTGAGGTCCAGATTAGTAAATGAAGCTTGTTTCTTTTGCCGTTTGAGTTTCGTTGCTTCGTTTGAGTTGATTCTTTTTGCAAACCGAAGCTCTTAAGTTGAACTTTCTGGTTAGATCTTTTATTTGAGTTTTACCTGTGCATTAGATGAGTGCTTATTGTATGCTTGTTTGTTTGTGATAGAGTACCCGGAGTGCGCCGCTTGCTACTTCGAATCTCTAGGTTTCACGGATCATCAGCAAGGCAAGTAACACTTTGATCATACCTATTTACTACCCAGTTTTATTGCATTAGATCAATCCTCAAACAATTGCATGATTAGGATCTGTTTAATATGTGGGTTTTGGGAAGTAGATGAGGTAGTACCTATTACCTGTTTTGTTATCAAACCTTTGGGAGTTACTTCTACGTTTGCTTATATTGCTATGCTATGCTAGTAGACGTGGATTGTGTGAGTGTATCCATGACAGATGTGAGATTGTTAATTAATGGTTTACTTAAGGTGGCAACTTAAATTCACATCTGGGTGGATTGAGGCACCTGGGGAACCCAGTGTTGCCTGTATTTTTGTAAATCCCGGGGTACCGTGTGATTCTCCTATGGACCGCCACCCAGGCTCAAAGGGATCATGAGATTATTCATGCTAGAAACTTCCGTGTGCAGCCGCAAGCTACTATGGGCTCTAGCATAGTTGATTAAGTTGTGTGACATCTTTTAGTGGTAGACTAGCAGATGTGGGGGATGTAGGTTGGTACTGTCTACCCAGAGTAAAGAGTTAATGCTTCTGAAAGACTGTGTCTCGGTCATCCGTTTCTCAAGCACCATGTAGTGCGAGAAATCCAACAGAGGAGATCGAGTCTTGCGGGGAAAAGTGCGCAAACCTCTGGAGAGTGTATAAACTAATCATGGTTAGCCGTGTCCCCGATAATGGGCGTTTTGAGTATCTAGTACTTGGATTATCATGTGAATCTCATCATGTTACTTAATTAAATTTTGTTGGGTTAATGATGATGCTTAATTGGGATTGAGTTGGATTAACCTTCTAAATGTTTAACAACCACCATGATAGTTAAATAAAATTTATTCTTTTGCAGTAGGAAAAAACTGGCTTTATGCAAAACTGTAACCATAGAGCTTTCCACCGGCCATATATGCATGTAGTGATAGCATGATTCTGTTCATTACTCTCTATGTGTTACATGTTAGCATATTCCATGTGCTGACCCGTTTTCGGGCTGCAACGTTCATGTTGCAGACTTTTTAGACGACGAGTAAGGTGCCTTAGGTCGTGGTCTTATACTCAGTGATGTAGTTGGAGTTGATGGACTCGCTTACCTTCTAAGACTTTCGCTGTTATCGTTATTAGATGGCCTTCAGCCATATTTATTGTAATAAGTTCTCTTTTGAGACATTCAATGTAATAAGTGTGTGATTGCTACTCTGTTATAAATCCTTCAAGTACTATACGTGTCAGCATTACCGATCTAGGGATGACACGAATGCACAGAGATCAGACTGTTTGAGGTCTGGTCGCTACAATTCCGGGCGTCGGAGGTTCCGGGGAGGGTCTGGCCTAACCAGAGAGTTGGCACGGGTGTAGCTGGGTTGGCGTCCGGGGGTCGGAAGGTCCGGGTTGACCGGAAGTTTCGGGAGCCGGAAGATCTGGGCCAGGATCCGGGCTGGTTTCGGGCTAACCAGAGAGTTGGCACACCCGGGCTGGTCGAAGACGTCTGAGGCCGAAAGCTCCGGGTCGGCCAGAAGGTCCCGGGGCCGGAAGTTGCGGCTGTGGCCGGAAGTTCTGGGTTGTCCAGAGAGTTGACGCATGTCCCTTCTTCTTCAGCTCTCAGCTCCGTGGCTTGAGCGTTGTACCTGATCACACATAGCATATCGGACTTAGGCAGTAGCCATGTCTCACTTGAAGAAGAGGGAAACTCAAGTAGGAGTGATGTCACCTTGGATTGAATAGCACGAGCCCTTGCTCTTGTCATGGGTCCACTTGGTGCTTGGTGAGATGATGGTAGGTCCATGGGGATGACCGTTGGATGCTCCGCATCAAGATGCTTGATGGAACCGGTGACAAAAGACTTATCTTGCTTGTAAGCGAATGCAATCCAATACTTATTGCGCTGACCACTCTCACGAACTTTGCCAAACTCATCATTTACCACTTCTTCATCAAAGAATGGGTAGGGAATAATCTCAGAAAACTTGGCCATAGGAGCAGAGCACCGATGCGTCCCGGACATCCAAGTGCGGGTGCGAGCAGAATCATTTGAGAAGAATAAGGTGGCTAAGAACTGCATCACAAGATCCTCTTGTACGGATAGTTGAAGGTGACAAAAGGAAGGAGTCCCTACCTCCCAAGAGCTGAATATACACCCGGATAGAGATGATCATTGTCGCGGAGACTCTCAACATTAACTTGCTTGTGCGGAGCAAACTTCTTGGCCTTGGTCATGAGCAATTCATGGTACACTCTTCCTTGAAAGTCATCCTTGAACTGGGGATCCACTCCCAAACCTTTGGCAAGAGCATATGGATGGATCTGTCTCTCAGCCCAAACCTCTGGCTTGGTCCATGTGGCAAGGGAAGGTTCCGGAGATCTTGCCCGCCCGGAATGGCTTTCTCGGGACTAGACATCTCTTCTTCATCTTCATCATCTCCATCAATAAGATCATCCTCAGCCTCTATCTCAGCATCTGCGGTGTTGACATAGTGAGCATCTTATTAAGAGTGATATTCTTCCTCTGAATCTTCTGAGGCCTCAAAAACGGGCTGCTTGGCGGTAGCACGATGAACATGGCCCTGGCCTGACCTTGACCCCTAGCCAATGCCCTCAGAAGGCTGGCAACGAGCAACTGTGAATTCCTTGGAACCTGCCTTTGGGCGCATGCAACGGAGCTCGGCCCTCTTGTCAGCGGAGTCTGAAACACACACAAACACCCAACAACACAACGCAAATAACACAAATGAGTATAAGTGCTTGAGATAGTGGCAGAGGAGAGGACTAACTTAGGCAAAAGTTCATGTATACCCCGTGCACACGGGGTTAGACCCCGTGGGCATGGGGGTCCCGTGCGCACGGTACCCGACCGTGGGCATGGGGGTCCCGTGCGCACGGTACCCGACCGTGGGTATGGGGCCCCGTGTGCACGGGGGTCAAATTCCCCATGGACATGGGGGTTCCCAGTAGCAGCCACTTCCAGATCAAGATCTGGGCGTGGGTGCGGCAGAGGAACCCTAGGAACTGCCCACATAAATTGGTCCTACTGGGAAGGAGCAGCCACCGTAATCTAGGAAGAACAAGAAACCCTAGAAACTTGAGATTCATCCATGGAGGAAAGGAAAGAACAAGGGAATGGAAAGTACCGGAGGAGGACCCCATCCCGCATGATTTCCACCGAGCAACAAAGCCCGATGGTGCCCAGAGGAGCACCAGCGAGGGGAGGCCCCGTGCGCACGGTACAAGCCCGTGGACACAGGTTACTCAGGAATTTTGACCTGAGGTACCTTTTGAAGGTATGGCTAAGTGTCAACTCTTACCAAGCCTTTGCAAAGCATTTCGGTCTATGTTTCTGAATACGTCGCGAGAGAAAACCTATCACTACGAGAAGGGAATGTGTGGAGCACTTGTACAAGAAGAGAAAAGGCATAAACTAGGACAAAACAGAGAGAAAAACAAAAGAAAATAAAAAACAACACACACAAGAAAACGGACACAACCCTCAAAGGAGGGCGGTGGCCGAGGCCACCATGTTTGAGTTTGTTTGCTATGGCACCACGAAGATATGAACCTTGGGACCAAGACCAATACTCATCTTTGAAGCACAAGTGCCACCTACGAGTGGCTAATGTGAAAGATTTTGTTCAATTTATGCACATCTAGGATAAGGGAACTGATGAGTTGAGCTAGCTCCCCCTAGACATGTGCCTACATCTAAGCAAGATATTATATGAGTATGTGTGCATGAGCTAGAATTTCAACCCAAGTTACTTATATCCACGATATTTAGCTCATGCCTTAACTCGCGGAATCTTGCTTATTCAAGTGGCTTGGTGAAGATATCGTCTAGTTGATTCTCGGTGTTGACATGGAGTAGTTCAATGTTTCCCTTGGCCACATGATCCCTAAGGAAATGATGACGAATATCAATATGCTTGGTCTTGCTGTGTTGAACTTGGTTCTCGGCAATCTTGATTGCACTTTCATTGTCGCACCAAAGAGGCACTTTGTCACATTTGACACCATAATCGATCAAAGTTTTCCTAATCCATAATAACTGAGCACAACAACTTCCGGCGGCAATGTACTCGGCTTTGGCCGTTGAGAGGGATATACAGTTTTGCTTCTTTGAAGACCAACTTACCAAAGATCTCCCTAGTAACCGACATGAACCGGAAGTGGACTTGCAGTCAACCTTGTCTCCGTACCAATCTGAATATGGGTATACCATTAACTCAAAAGATGATCCTTTGGGATACCAAAGGCCCAAGTTTGGGGTATGAGCCAAATATCGAAGGATTCTTTTCACTGCCGAATAGTGGCTCTCCTTAGGAGCGGATTGAAATCTTGCACACATACACACACTCAACATAATATCTGGTCTAGATGCACAAAGGTAAAGCAAGGAACCGATCATGGAGCAATATACCTTTTGATCCACTTCTTTACCATTGGGATCAAGATGAAGTTGGCCATTTGTGGGCATGGGTGTCTTCATTGGCTTGACATCTTGCATTTTGAACCTCTTGAGCATGTCTTGAATATAAAGAGATTGGTTGATGAAGGTTCCTCCTCTCAATTGCTTCACTTGAAAACCGAGGAAGAACTTCAACTCTCCGAACATGCTCATAGCAAATTCCTTAGTCATAAGATTCTCAAACTCAACGTTAATAGCATGGTTAGTGGACCCAAAGATAACATCATCAACATATACTTGGCAAACAAAGAAGTCTCCTTTTACCCTATTTGAGAAGAGAATGGAATCTTTACCCCTATCTGGAACCCCTTCTCGCTTAGGAACGCCATAAGGTGATCATACCAAGCACGAGGTGCTTGTTTGAGTCCATAGAGTGCCTTATGGAGTTCATAAACGTTAGAGGGGTGCTCGGGGTCTTCAAAACCGGGAGGTTGCTTGACATACACCAACTCCTTAAGAGGACCATTAAGAAATGCACTCTTCACATCCATTTGATATAATTTGAAATCATGATGAGAGGCATAAGAAAGCAAGATGTGAATGGATTCAAGATGGGCAATGGGGGCAAAAGTTTCACCAAAGTCCAAACCTTCAACTTGGGTGAAACCTTGTGCCACTAACCTTGCCTTGTTCCTCATTACTTGTCCATGTTCATCTTGTTTGTTCTTGAAGATTCACTTTGTTCCAATGACATTATGATGTTCTTTGGGTCTTTCCACAAGGGTCCATACTTTGTTGCGGGTGAAGTTGTTGAGTTATTCATGCATGGCATCTATCCAATTCAGATCATCGAGTGCATCTTCTACCTTAAGGGTCTCAACACAAGAGACAAATGAGTGATGCTCACAAAAGTTTGCCAAACGTCTACAAGCAGTTACCCCCTTTTTCATGCTTCCATAGATGTTCTTGGTGAGATGTTGAAGATGCTTTAGCTTGGCGGCCACTTTTTGCTCTTCGATTGCAAGCTCTTTTTCACTTGGTTTTGAACTTGATGAAGAAGCTTGTCCTTGAGATTGCTTTAGCCTTGGAGACACCCTTCTCTTTGCAACCACAAGTTCTTGCTCATCGGGAAGTGAACATGATGAAGAACCTTGTGGTTGGAGCTGATCTTGATCTTGATCATGAATTTGAGCTTGATCTTGAGACTCAATAATTGGTTCTTCACAATTTGAATGAGCTTGCCCTTGATCTTGCTCGGAAATATGAGGGTGATCTTGTTCTTGGATAGGTTCATGATCTCCCGTAGCATCTTGTACAAGAGGTGCCGGTGATGACTTCCCTTATGGAGACTCCACCAGAGGGGCTCTTACTCCTTCTTCTACTTGGACTTGGGGTGTTTCTTGTGGAAGAATGTGGTTGATACGTCTCCAACGTATCTATAATTTATGAAGTATGCATGCTATTATATTATCCATCTATGATGTTTTATAAGCATTTATATGTCATTTTATATGATTTTTGGGACTAACCTATTAACCTAGAGCCCAGTGCCAGTTTCTGTTTTCTCCTTGTTTTAGTGTTTTACAGAAAACGGATACCAAACGGAGTCCAATTGACGTGCCAATTTTTGAGGATTTTTTCTGGACCAAAAGAAGACCACGGAGCATCGGAGTTGGGCCAGGGGAGTCCCGGGCTGCCCACGAGAGTGCGGGACGCGCCCCCCCCCCAAGGGCACGGCCCCCTATCTCGTGGACAGCCCGGAGGCCCCCTTGACGTGAAACCAACGCCAAAAATTCCTATAAATACTGAAACTTTCAGGAATTAACCTAGATCGGAAGTTCCACCATCGCAAGCCTCTGTAGCCACGAGAAATCAATCTAGGCCCTCTCTGGCACCCTGCCGGAGGGGGCCATCATCACCGGAGGCCATGGTGGAGGATCTCGGAGGGGCCATCATTGCCATGAAGGCCAAGGACCAGAGGGGGAAGCCATGGAGGAGGAAGCACAAGAGGGAGAACCTCTCCTCCTCTCTCTTGGTGGCACCGGAGTGCCATCGGGAGGGGAATCATCGCCGTGGTGATCGTCTTCATCAACATCACCATCATCATCACCATCCTCATCACTTTTACGCGGTCCACTCTCTCGCACCCTGCTGTAATCCCTACTTGAACATGGTTCTTTATGCTACATATTATGATCCAATGATGTGTTGCCATCTTATGATGTTTTGAGTAGATATCTTTTGTCTTTGAGTTGATTGATGATCTAGATTGGTACGAGTTATATGTTTTATTTTGGTGTTGTCCTATGGTGCCCTCCGTGTCGCGCAAACATGAGGGATTCCCGTTGTAGGGTGTTGCAATACGTTCATGATTCGCTTATAGTGGGTTGCTAGAGTGACAGAAGCTTAAACCCGAGTAAGGGGGTTGTTGCATATGGGATAAAAGGGGACTTGATGCTTTAATGCTATGGTTGGGTTTTACCTTAATGAATCTTTAGTATTTGCGGATGCTTGCTAGAGTTCCAATCATAAGATGCATATGATCCAAGTAGGAAAAGTATGTTAGTTTATGCCTCTCCCTCATATGAAATTGCAATGACGACTATCGATCTTGTTAACAATTGCTTAGGACAATTCCGCACACCGATCCACCATTATTCCACACTCACTATTTATATTATTTAGTATTATATTCTAACTTTATGATAACAACACCTACTTTTATATTTTAGTTCTCCGATATCATACAAAGGTATCCTCTTTATACCCACAACATAGTTTTATTTCTTGTTTCTAGTTGGAAGCAAACGTTCGGTGCACGTAGAGCCGTATCAGTGGCAGATAGGGCTTGAGAGAATATTGATCTTACCTTTAGCTCCTTGTGGGTTCGACACTCCATACTTATCACTTCCACCTTTGGGAATCGCTACGATGATTCCCTGCACTTGGGGATTATCAAGCTCTTTTCTGGCGCCGTTGCCGGGGAGTAATAGCGTGGGGTTGATATTCTCGTGTGTGCTTGTTTGCCTTCTTTACTTGGTAGATTTTTTTCCCCTTTTGTTTCTGTTTAGTTGTGGGTGAAACATACAAAAAAAATTAAAAAGAATGAAAATACCAAAAATTATCTACTTGCCTCTCATGCCTAAAAAAGTTTTTCAAAAAGAGAAGTGATTGGAAAGTTATGCATTGAAGAAGTGACGGTCGACCTTGAGCACTTGTGTTCATGCTCACGGAAACAATGTAGATTTTTTCATGGAAGTTTCTCTGTAAATAATTATCCCCTTGTATATATCCATTGTATTATAAAAATAATGTGCCAAGCTTTGGTTTTAGTATGATAAGATTGCTTGCTTACTATGTGCAGAACAAAAACAGAAACTTTGGTTGTAGTGCATGAATTTACATTTTTACTGGAAAGCCAAATGGGTCTAAAACTTTTTGCACATTACTTCTGTACAAATTTTCAAATTTATTTCATAATTTTTGGAGTTACAGAAGTTTACTAAACTTCCAGATTACTACAGGCTGTCCTGTTCTTAACAGATTCTGTTTTCCGTGTGTTCTTTGCTTATTTTGATGCATCTATGGCTAGTATATAGGGTATGAACCATAGAGAATTTGGAATACAGTAGGTTTAACACCAATATAAACAAAGAATGAGTTAATTACAATACCTTAAAGTGGTAGTTTGCTTTATTACACTAACGGATCTCACAAAGTTTTTGTTTAAGTTTTTGTGAATGAAGTATTTGAAGAACGAGGAGTTACCAATGTGAGAAGAATAAAGAGAGATAGGAGTTCAAGCTTCGGGATTCCCAAGGCACCCAAAGTAAATATTTCAAAGGATACTCAAGCATCTAAGCTTGGGGATGCCCCGGTTGGCATCCCATCTTTCTTCTTCAAAAAATATCGGTATACCTCGGTTTTTGTTTTGTCCACATTGTTTGTGCCCTTTGTGTTTTTGTTTTTCTTTAAGAATCATGCTAGTATGAGATAGCTCTTCATTGATTTATAGAATACTTCATGTGCTTCACTTATATCTTTTAAGTATGGTCTTATAGAATTGCTCTTTGTGCTTCACTTAAATCGTTTGAGTATGATTTTATAGAATGCTTCGAATGCTTCACTTATATATTTTGAGCTTGGATATTGGCTAGTCTATATTAATTGTAGAATGCTCCAGTAACTTCACTTATATCTCTTGGAGTATGAATAATACTATAATTGAAAGTGGGTTTGGAAGAGTGTGAACTTTAGGAATTAGTGATCCCACCATCTTGGAGGGTGTTGAATCTCCGTACGATATTTATGAAAGTGGATTTGGAAGAGTGTCAACTTTAGTTAGTATTCCACTATTTCGGAAGAGGTTCCAATTGAGTATGAGAACAAAGTTGCTATCTATGATTCTACTGGAAATTATTATGAGGGAGGAATATGTGCTTGTAGGAGTTGCAATAATATCAAGTTTCCTCTCTATGTGCTTAAAGTTTTGAAGTTATACATGTTTTGCCTTCCTATGCTAGTTGACTTTTGTTCCTATAAATTGTGTGCTCACAAAATACCTAGGCATAGGAAGTGAGTTGGATTTAAATGTTCTAGCCATATTCTTCATGATGCTCTCTTTGTGTTTCAACTCTTATCTTTTGTGTGAGCATCATTGAAATCATCATGCCTAGCTAAAAGGCATTAAAGAAAAGCGCTTGTTGGGAGACAACCCAATATTTATCCTTAATTTTTTTGTGTACCCACATGATTAAGCTACTGTAGTAATCATGTTTTATGCTTTTTGTTTCAATAAAGTGCCAAGTAAGACCTTTGGGAAGACTTGGGTGAAAGTTAATGTGATCTTGCTGTAAAAAACAGAAACTTTGCACTCACAAGATTAGCTTTCATTTTTTACAGAAGAGTGATTTTGAGTTGATTCTTTTAGCAGAAGATTAATAGACAAATTCCTCACGTCCACCAATTTATTTCATAATTTTTTGAGTAGCAGAAGTATTGTTATTGTTCAGATCATTACAGACTGTTATGTTTCTGACAGATTCTGTTTTCATTGCATAGTTTGCTTGTTTTCTAGTTTATATGGCTTATATTTCTCAATATAAATGGTAGAAATGATATGTTACAGTAAGCATTATGTGAAAACAATTATTAACCTTGTCTTTTACAGTACCAAAGTGCATGGTTTACTCTTTATCATACTAACCTATCTCACGAAGTTCCATTAAGTTTTGTGTGATTGAAGTTTTCAAGTTTTGGGTGAGATATCGATATGAGGAGAATAAGGAGTGGAAATACCATAAGCTTGGGGATGCTCAAGGCACCCCAAGGTAATATTCAAGTAAGACTCAAGCGCCTAAGCTTGGGGATGCCCCGGAAGGCATCCCCTGTTTCGTCTCCAAAACAATCGGTATACCTTACTCGGGGCTATATTTTTATTCGTCACATGATATGTGTTTTGCTTGGAGCATCATTTTATTTTGTTAGTATTTGCTTTCTTTTATTTAGAATAGTGTTTTGCATCTTTAGTTTCAATAAAAATGTCAAGGATAGCCTTTACCATGCTTATTTTGCTAGTATACATGTTGCTGTTTGAAAACAGAAAGTTTACCGCTGTTGCAAAAATTCCCTAGAAAAGTCAGAGCATGATATACTGTTTAAACTTTTTGCATAATGAGCTCTGATAAATATAATACAGTGGGAATTTTCTCTCATAATTTTTGGAGTTAGGTAAGTATTGATACTCTTGCATTCTTTATAGGCTGTACTGTTTTGACAGATTGCTGTTATGTTTGCATTGTTTGCATATGTTTGCTTGTTTAATGATTCTATTTGAGGATAGGAGTATTAAATATGCAGAGGCATTTAGTATGCAACATTGAATAATAATTCTAGTGATTTGTTACAGTAGAAAATGATAAGGTTTTGCATTGGTTTATACTAACCTATCTCACGAGTTCTTGTTGAGTTTGGTGTGAATGAAGCTTTTGATAAAAAGAGAAACCATGATATGAGAAGAATTAAGGAGACACAAAAGTTCAAGCTTGGGGATTCCCAAGGCACCCCAAGATAATATTCCAAGAAGTCTCAATCATCTAAGCTTGGGGATGCCCCGTTAGGCATCCCGCCTTTCTTCTTCAACAACTATCGGTTAGTATCGGTTGAACCTAAGTTTTTGCTTCTTCACATGAGTTGTGCTATCCTTGCAATGTCATTTTATTTTTTTTACTTGCTGTTTGAATAAAATCATTGGATCTAAAATATTGAATAAAAAGGAACCCTCCCATGGCTAGTTAATTATTTGACTACTCAGTGTCCTTCACTCATATCTTTTGGAGTAGTTTGTCATTTACTCATGCGCTTCATCTATATCCTATGAGTAAATGGAGGAATAAATTGAATGTCATAAATCTGAATTTATTTATGTTTCATATGCTTATAACATGGTTAGTGATGACTTCACACATAGAAAGTATGAGGCATAAAAGTTGTTGAGAGTTGGCAAACGTAGTTTTGGTCATCGTAAGGAAAGAGAGGTTCACATACAAATATATTATCTTGGACATCTTTTATGATTGTGAAGCACTCATTAAGTATGACATGCTAAAAGAGTTGACGTTGGACAAGGAAGACAACGTAATGGTTTATGTTTTTCGACATCTCAGTTAAAGTATATTGTCATTGACCTCCCGAACATGTTGAGCTTGCCTTTCTCCCTCATGCTAGCCAAATTCCTTGCACCAAGTGGAGATACTACTTGTGCTTCCAAATATCCTTAAACCCAGTTTTGCCATGAGAGTCCACCATACCTACCTATTGATTGAGTAAGATCCTTCAAGTAAGTTGCCATCGGTGCAAGCAATAAAAATTGCTCTCTAAATATGCATGACTTATTAGTGCAGAGAAAATAAGCTTTGTACGATCTTGTTGTGGAAGTAATAAAAGCGACGGACTGCATAATAAAGGTCCACATACAAGGGGCAATATAAAGTGATGTTCTTTTGCATTAAGATTTTGTGCATCAACCCTAAACGCATGACAACCTCTGCTTCCCTCTGCGAAGGGCCTATCTTTTACTTTATGTTTTTACTTTATGCTTGAGTCAAGGTGATCCTCACCTTTCCCTTTTTCATTTTTTCCTTTGGCAAGCTCCTCGTGTTTGAAAGATCATGATATATATATCCAATTGGATGTAAGTTAGCATGGGCTATTATTGTTGACATCACCTAAAGGTGAATACGTTGGGAGGCAACACAATAAGCCCCTATCTTTCTCAGTGACTGGCTGAAACTCCATAACCACAAGTATTGCGTGAGTGTTAGCAATTGTAGAAGACTATAGGATAGTTGAGTATGTGGACTTGCTGAAAAGCTCTATTCTTGAGTCTTTCTGATGTTATGATAAATTGCAATTGCTTCAATGACTGAGATTATAGTTTGTTAGTTCTCAATGAAGTTTTTGAACCATACTTGACATTGTGAATAGATTGTTACTTGATCATGAAAAGTTTTATGAGATAAAGCTACTATTATGACACATTTTGATGCTAGAAAAGGTGATTGAAATTATCATTGATCAAACTTGTGCACCTGCTAGCATTCACACTTCATAAATTATTTCTTTTATCATTTACCTACTCGAGGACGAGCAGGAATTAAGCTTGGGGATGCTGATACATCTCCAACATATCTATAATTTATGAAGTATTCATGCTATTATATTATCCATCTATGATGTTTTATAAGCATTTATATGTCATTTTATATGATTTTTGGGACTAACCTATTAACCTAGAGCCCAGTGCCAGTTTCTGTTTTCTCCTTGTTTTAGTGTTTTACAGAAAACGGATACCAAACGGAGTCCAATTGACGTGCCAATTTTTGAGGATTTTTTCTGGACCAAAAGAAGACCACAGAGCATCGAAGTTAGGCCAGGGGAGTCCCGGGCTGCCCACGAGAGTGGGGGGCGCCCCCCTAGGGCGCGGCCCCCTATCTCGTGGACAGCCCGGAGGCCCCCTTGACGTGAAACCAACGCCAAAAATTCCTATAAATACTGAAACTTTCGGGAATTAACCTAGATCGAAAGTTCCGCCGCCGCAAGCCTCTGTAGCCACGAGAAATCAATCTAGGCCCTCTCTGGCACCCTGCCGGAGGGTGCCATCATCATCGGAGGCCATGGAGGAGGATCTTGGAGGGTCCATCATCGCCATGAAGGCCAAGGACCAGAGGGGTGAAGCCATGGAGGAGGAAGCACAAGGGGGAGAACCTCTCCTCCTCTCTCTTGGTGGCACCGGAGTACCATCGGGAGGGGAATTATCGCCGCGGTGATCGTCTTCATCAACATCACCATCATCATCACCATCCTCATCTCTTTTACACGGTCCACTCTCCTGCACCCCACTGTAATCCCTACTTGAACATGGTGCTTTATGCTACATATTATGATCCAATGATGTGTTGCCATCTTATGATGTTTTGAGTAGATATCTTTTTTCTTTGAGTTGATTGATGATCTAGATTGGTATGAGTTGTATGTTTTATTTTGTTGCTGTCCTATGGTGCCTCCGTGTCACGCAAGCGTGAGGGATTCCCGTTGTAGGGTGTTGCAATACATTCATGATTCGCTTATAGTGGGTTCCTAGAGTGACAGAAGCTTAAACCCGAGTAAGGGGGTTGTTGCGTATGGGATAAAAGGGGACTTGATGCTTTAATGCTATGGTTTGGTTTTACCTTAATGAATCTTTAGTATTTGCGGATGCTTGCTAGATTTCCAATCATAAGATGCATATGATCCAAGTAGGAAAAGTATGTTAGTTTATGCCTCTCCCTCATATGAAATTGCAATGATGACTATCGATCTTGTTAACAATTGCTTAGGACAATTCCGCACACCGATCCACCATTATTCCACACTCTCTATTTATATTATTTAACTTTATGATAACAACACCTACTTTTATATTTTAGTTCTCCAATATCATACAAAGTTATCCTCTTTATATGCACAACACAGTTTTATTTCTTGTTTCCAATTTGAAGCAAACGTTCGGTGCACGTAGAGCCGTATCAGTGGCAGATAGGGCTTGAGAGAATATTGATCTTACCTTTAGCTCCTTGTGGGTTCGACACTCCATACTTATCACTTCCACCTTTGGGAATTGCTACGATGATTCCCTGCACTTGGGGATTATCAGTGGCCTATCCCCATCGTCCTTATAGCTTGTGAAGGAGCCTCATCACCTACAACACTAGGAACAATTTGCTCCACACGGGAGTCGTTATCTTCATCAAACTCCACATTTATCATTTCCTCAATGCATCCAGTGGATTTATTGAGAACTCGGTAAGCATGAGAGTCTGATGCATATCCAACAAATATGCCCTCATAAGTTCTAAGCTCAAACTTAGCTAACCAGGATTTCTTGTTTAGAATGAAACACTTACAAACCGAATACCTGAAAGTATTTGACGTTAGGCTTTCTCCCGATTAGGAGTTCATACGGGGTCTTGTTATTGAGCTTGCAAAGATAAAGCCGGTTTGAAGCATGACACGCGGTGTTGATGGCTTTGTCCCAAAGCTTGCATGGAGACTTGTACTCGTCAAGCATGGTCCTAGACATCTCAATTAGAGTCTGATTCTTCCTCTCCGCAACACCATTTTGTTGGGGAGTACATGGCACGACATATTGATGCTTTATCCGCTCTTCACTCAAGAATTCATCCATCGTGTAGTTCTTGAACTCGGTGCCATTGTCACTTCGAATTGCCTTGATCTCACAACGGTGTTGACGTTGAGCTTCTTTGGAAAAGTTGATGAAGGTTTCTTGAGTTTCATCTTTGCTCTTGAGAAAGAACACCCAAGTATATCTTGTGAAGTCATCAACAATGACAAAGCAATACTTCCTCGCTCCCAAACTATCATAGGTTGGAGGCCCAAAAAGATCCAAAGGGATAAGCTCAAGGGACCTCAAGGTGGTGATGACAGTCTTCACTTTATGAGCCTTTTCATGTAGCTTTCTGGCAATGCAAGCACTACAAGGACAATCTTTGGCAAAAGAAACATTGGTTAGTCCAAGGATGTGCTCCCCTTTTAAGAGATCTTGTAAATTTCTCATGCCAACGTGGGCTAGCCATCGGTGCCATAGCCACCCCATGTCGGCCTTGGCCATTAGGCACATTGCAAGATGAGTTTTCTCTTTTAAGAAATTAACCACGTAAACTTCAACATGCCCAACAAAGACCACTCTGAGATTGCTTCTCTTAAACACGGTCACATGGAATTCACCGAAATGAGAATCATAACCGGCACGTGCCAATTGAATAGTTGAAAGTAAATTGTAGTGAAGGGATTGGACAAGCATGACATTTGAAAGTGAGGAATCATCAGAGATTACCACCTTGCCCAAACCCAGTACCTTGCCCTTACTATTATCACCAAAAGAGATGTTCGAAGAGGCCTTGAGTGAATCAACGAACTCCACAAGCATCTCTCTTTCTCTGGTCATAGGATTGGTGCATCCACTATCGATCACCCATTGTTTTCCACCGAAGATATAGTCCTACAAGAATCAAGCTTTGGTTATAGGTACTGTCGAGGGCTCCATAGACCCAAGAAAGGTTCTAACCCTGGGGCATGTGTGAAGAACTCAACCTCTCCAGCCAACCAATTTGTCGCCCCCATGGCCTAGCTCGATGAACAAGGAAGAAAATGGACACAACAATTTCCCCAGGTTCGGGCCACCTTGCGGTGTAAGACCCTACTCCTACTTTGTGGTGGATTAGCCTCACGAGGGGCTGCAGATGAACTAGTACAAGGGAAGAACAACCTCGTGAGGTCTAATCTGGTGTGAATGTGAGTTGATCATCCCTCCCCTCTCTTGGTGGTGGCTAACCTATACTTATAGTGGCCTTGGTCCTCTTACCCCAAAGCGAAGGTGGGAAGGGATCCCACAACGGCCAATTTGAAGGGGGACAAGTAGTACATCTTATCCTGACAAAAGGTGGTCTTCGCGTGCAAAGCATCTGGTCGTGACGCGTTAGTGGGCTCGGTGTTGACATCCTTCCTACCGTCCTGGCAGTCTTGGTCTCGTTGCACGGGAATGGAAACCTTTGGCTGATTCCTCGGGACCCTGTGCCTGCGCTTGCCTCCTTAGCACCAAAGAGGAAACCTGCTCCTCTGCGCCCGCTGGCGCCCGCCTAGCCTTGGTCGTCATGCCTTGCGTCACCTCAACCTCATGAGGTGGGCACCTGCATAGTAATCTCAGCTCCTCAGGAGCCAGCCCAGGGAGGCCGCTCCCTCCAGAGGTCTTGATGTCGCCCGCCTCGCAAGGCTTCGCCCCTCGCGAGGGTCTTGTCTTGAAGGTGTTGTAGATGGGCCATACCACGTCGTCGATGGAGCCACGCCGTGGGCCGCAGGCAGGCAAGTCTGGGTACCCTGGTTCCCAGAATGCTGACAGTAGCCCCTGGGCCCAAGGCGCGCTCGGACTTGGCTTCGAGGCGAAGCCAAAGGGTAAGGGTGAAGCGCCATGGGACCAATCACCTGCGGACTGAGTCGACGCGTGGCGCTTGATGGGACGTGGGTGTCTCCACTTCCCCACGCCGCCTCGGCAACTACCTAGGCCGACAAAAGACTGGCGCCCGCTGTCGGTGTCAAAACCGGTGGATCTCAGGTAGGGGGTCCCGATCTGTGCGTCAAGGCTGATGGTAACAGGAAGCAAGGGACACAGATGTTTACCCAGGTTCGGGCCCTCTCGATGGAGGTAAAACCCTACTTCCTGCTTGATTAATATTGAAGATATGGGTAGTACAAGAGTAGATCTACCACGAGATCGTAGAGGCTAAACCCTAAGAGCTAGCCTATGATGGTATGATTGTAATTGTGATCGACCTTCTAAGGACCAACCTCTCCGGTTTATATAGATATCGGAGAGGGCTAGGGTTTACATGGAGTCGGTTACAAGGAAGGAAACACAATATCCGGATCGCCAAGCTTGCCCTCCACGCCAAGGAGAGTCCCGTCCGAACACGGGCCGAAGTCTTGAGTCTTGTATCTTCACGCTTCAATAGTTCGGACGATGTATACAGTTCGGCTGTCTGGATACCCCCTTATCTAGGACTCCCTCAGTAGCCCCTGAACCAGGCTTCAATGACGATGAGTCCGGCGCGCAGTCTTGTCTTCAGCATTGCAGGGCGGGTTCCTTCTCCGAATACTCCAAAGTGGTTATCGAACACGTAGACCGTGTCCGGATCTGCAAGATGATCTTCACATAGCATAAACCTGATCCGCTGGCAATCTTCGTGCATCATGCCCTTGCATCGTGTCCTGGTCCAACACGAACCAGCGTTTCTTACCCCACCTCGACTCGTGTTACGAGGCGGTTTTATTGGCACGTCCCGTCGAGGCAGAGATCGTGTTCCTCTTATTACGGGATTTTCCATCAATATGGGCGTGCGTGACCCCACGACGGCCGTTGGTATAACTCCGTGTGTTTTTAGAAGCCTCAAACGGTCACACCGAGGACTCTTGATATTCACCCTATTTATAAAGGGGTCGAGGCCTATGCCTCTTTTCCACCTTCCTCGCGCCTTCTTGCACCTCGAGTTCTAACACCCAAAACCTAAGCTCCAACCCCCCAGATCCTCCAATATGTCCGGATCTGACCCTCAAGGCCGGTGGGTGGCCTCCTCGATTAAAAAGGAGGACATTGCGAAGCTTAGGGAGGTCGGATACCTGACCGCCGACATCCAGCACAGGCTTCCTGCTCCAGGGCAGGTCATCCCTACACCGGAGCCCAATGAATGCGTCGTGTTTGTCCCTCACTTCCTCCGCGGCTTGGGCTTCACCCTCGATCCCTTCGTGAGGGGGCTCATGTTCTACTATGGGTTGGATTTTCATGATCTGGCTCCAGACGCTTGTTGGGGAACGTTGCAGAAAATTAAAATTTTTCCTACGGTTTCACCAAGATCCATCTATGAGTTCATCTAAGCAACGAGTCTGGGGAGAGAGTTTGCATCTACATACCACTTGTAGATCGCGTGCGGAAGCTTGCAAGGTGATGATGTAGTCGTACTCGACGTGATCCAAATCACCGATGACCAGCGCCGAACGGACGGCACCTCCGCGTTCAACACACGTACGGGACGGGAGATGTCTCCTCCTTCTTGATCCAGCAAGGGGGAAGGAGAGGTTGATGAAGATCCAGCAGCACGACGGCGTGGTGGTGGATGCAGGGCGTCACAGCAGCAGGGCTTCGCCGAGACTACGAGGGAGAGACGTAACGGGGGGAGGTGGAGGCGCCAGGGGCTGGTGTCTGAAGTCCCTCCTCTCCCCCACTATATATAGGGGTGCCAAGGGGGGGGCGCCGGCCCTAGTAGATGAGATCTACTAGGGGGGGGCGGCGGCCTAGGGAAGGTTTCCCTCCCCCCCAAGGCACCTAGGGGTGCCTTCCACCACTAGGACTCCTCCTAGGGGGAAACCCTAGGCGCATGGGCCTATAGGGGCTGGTGCCCTTGGCCCATGATGGCCAAGGCGCACCCCCTACAGCCCATGTGGCCCCCCGGGACAGGTGGCCCCACCTGGTGGACCCCCGGGACCCTTCCGGTGGTCCCGGTACAATACCGATAACCCCGAAACTTGTCCCGATGCCCGAAATAGCACTTCCTATATATAATTCTTTACCTCCGGACCATTCCGGAACTCCTCGTGACGTCCGGGATCTCATCCGGGACTCCGAACAACATTCGGGTTTCTGCATATACATATCTTCATAACCCTAGCGTCACCGAACCTTAAGTGTGTAGACCCTACGGGTTCGGGAGACATGCAGACATGACCGAGACGCTCTCAGTCAATAACCATCAGCGGGATCTGGATACCCATGATGGCTCCCACATGCTCCTCGATGTTGTCATCGGATGAACCACTATGTCGAGGATTCGATCAAAACCTGTATGCAATTCCCTTTGTCAATCGGTACGTTACTTGCCCGAGACTCGATCGTCGGTATCCCAATACCTTGTTCAGTCTCGTTACCGGCAAGTCACTTTACTCGTACCGTAATGCATGATCCCGTGTCCAACACCTTGGTCACATTGAGCTCAATATGATGATGCATTACCGAGTGGGCCCAGAGATACCTCTCCGTCATACGGAGTGACAAATCCCAGTCTCGATCCGTGTCAACCCAACAGCTACTTTCGGAGATACCTGTAATGTACCTTTATAGTCACCCAGTTACGTTGTGACGTTTGGTACACCCAAGGCATTCTTACGGTATCCGGGAGTTACACGATCTCATGGTCGAAGGAAGAGATACTTGACACTTGCAAAGCTCTAGCAAAACGAACTACACGATCTTTTATGCTATGCTTAGGATTGGGTCTTGTCCATCACATCATTCTCCTAATAATGTGATCCCGTTATCAATGACATCCAATGTCCATAGTCAGGAAACCATGACTATCTGTTGATCACAACGAGCTGGTCAACTAGAGGCTTACCAGGGACATTGTGTGGTCTAAGTATTCACACGTGTATTACGATTTCCGGATAATACAGTTATAGCATGAATAAAAGACAATTATCATGAACAATGAAATATAATAATACTTTTATTATTGCCTCTAGGGCATATTTCCAACAGTCTCCCACTTGCACTAGAGTCACCAATCTAGTTACATTGTGATGAATCGAACACCCATAGAGTTCTGGTGTTGATCATGTTTTGCACGCGAGAGAGGTTTAGTCAGCGGATCTGCGACATTCAGATCCGTGTGCACTTTGCAAATCTCTATGTCTCCATCTTGAACATTTTCACGGATGGAGTTGAAACGACGCTTGATGTGCCTGGTCTTCTTGTGAAACCTGGGCTCCTTTGCGAGGGCAATAGCTCCAGTGTTGTCACAGAAGAGTTTGATCGGCCCCGACGCATTGGGTATGACTCCTAGGTCGGTGATGAACTCCTTCACCCAAATCGCTTCATGTGCTGCCTCCGAGGCTGCCATGTACTCCGCTTCACACGAAGATCCCGCCACGACGCTCTGCTTGCAGCTGCACCAGCTTACTGCTCCACCATTCAACATATACACGTATCTGGTTTGTGACTTAGAGTCATCCAGATCTGAGTCGAAGCTAGCATCGACGTAACCCTTTACGACGAGCTCTTCGTCTCCTCCATAAACGAGAAACATGTCCTTTGTCCTTTTCAGGTACTTCAGGATATTCTTGACCGCTGTCCAGTGTTCCTTGCCGGGATTACTTTGGTATCTTGCTACCAAACTTACGGCAAGGTTTACATCGGGTCTGGTACACAGCATGGCATACATAATAGATCCTATGGCTGAAGCATAGGGGATGACACTCATCTCTTCTTTATCTTTTGCCGTGGTCGGTGACTGAGCTGAGCTCAGTCTCATACCTTGTAACATAGGCAAGAACCCCTTCTTGGACTGATCCATTCTGAATCTCTTCAAAATCTTATCAAGGTATGTGCTTTGTGAAAGACCTATGAGGCGTCTCGATCTATCTCTATAGATCTTGATGCCTAATATATAAGCAGCTTCTCCAAGGTACTTCATTGAAAAACACTTATTCAAGTAGGCCTTAATGTTGTCCAGAAATTCTATATTATTTCCCATCAGGAGTATGTCATCTACATATAATATGAGAAATGCTACAGAGCTCCCACTCACTTTCTTGTAAACGCAGGCTTCTCCATAAGTCTGCATAAACCCAAACGCTTTGATCATCTCATCAAAGCGAATGTTCCAACTCCGAGATGCTTGCACCAGTCCATAAATGGATCGCTGGAGCTTGCATACTTTGTTAGTGTTCCGAGGATCGACAAAACCTTCCGGCTGCATCATATACAGTTCTTCCTTAAGATGCCCGTTAAGGAATGCTGTTTTGACGTCCATCTGCCATATCTCATAATCATAGTATGCGGCAATTGCTAACATGATTCGGACGGACTTTAGCTTCGCTACGGGAGAGAATGTCTCGTCGTAGTCAATCCCTTGAACCTGTCGATAACCCTTAGCGACAAGTCGAGCTTTATAGATGGTAACATTACCATCCGCGTCCGTCTTCTTCTTAAAGATCCATTTGTTTTCTATCGCTCGCCGATCATCGGGCAAGTCTGTCAAAGTCCATACTTTGTTTTCGTACATGGATTCTATCTCGGATTTCATGGCTTCAAGCCATTTGTTGGAATCCGGGCCCGTCATTGCTTCTTCATAGTTCGAAGGTTCATTGTTGTCTAACAACATGATTTCCAGGACAGGGTTGCCGTACCACTCTGGTGCGGAACGTGTCCTTGTGGACCTACGAAGTTCAGCAGTAACTTGATCCGAAGTACCTTGATCATTATCATGGTTTTCCTCTTCAGTTGGTGTGGGCATCACAGGAACGGTTTCCTGTGCTGCGTCACTATCCCGCTCAAGAGGTAGTACTTCATCGAGTTCTACTTTCCTCCCACTTACTTCTTTCAAGAGAAACTCTTTTTCCAGAAAGCATCCGTTCTTGGCAACAAAGATCTTGCCTTCGGATCTTAAGTAGAAGGTATACCCTATAGTTTCCTTAGGGTATCCTATGAATACGCATTTTTCCGACTTGGGTTCGAGCTTTTCAGGTTGAAGTTTCTTGACATAAGCTTCGCATCCCCAAACTTTTAGAAACGACAGCTTAGGTTTCTTTCCAAACCATAATTCATACGGTGTCGTCTCAACGGATTTAGACGGTGCCCTATTTAAAGTGAATGTAGCTGTCTCTAGAGCGTATCCCCAAAATGATAGCGGTAAATCGGTAAGAGACATCATAGACCGCACCATATCCAATAGAGTGTGATTACGACGTTCGGACACACCGTTTCGCTGAGGTGTTCCAGGCGGCGTGAGCTGTGAAACGATTCCACATTTCCTTAAGTGTGTACCAAATTCGTGACTTAAGTATTCTCCTCCACGATCTGATCGTAAGAATTTTATCTTTCGGTCACGTTGATTCTCCACCTCATTCTGAAATTCCTTGAACTTTTCAAAGGTCTCAGACTTGTGTTTCATTAAGTAGACATACCCATATCTACTCAAGTCATCTGTGAGAGTGAGAACATAACGATATCCTCCGCGAGCCTCAACGCTCATTGGACCGCACACATCGGTATGTATGATTTCCAACAAGTTGGTTGCTCGCTCCATTGTTCCGGAGAACGGAGTCTTGGTCATTTTGCCCAAGAGGCATGGTTCGCACGTGTCAAACGATTCATAATCAAGAGACTCTAAAAGTCCATCGGCATGGAGCTTCTTCATGCGCTTGACACCAATGTGACCAAGGCGGCAGTGCCACAAGTATGTGGGACTATCGTTATCAACTTTAAATCTTTTGGCATTTACACTATGAACATGTGTAATATTACGCTCGAGATTCATTAAGAATAAACCATTGACCATCGGAGCATGACCATAAAACATATCTCTCATATAAATCGAACAACCATTATTCTCAGACTTAAATGAGTAGCCATCTCGTATTAAACGAGATCCTGATACAATGTTCATGCTCAAACTTGGCACTAAATAACAATTATTAAGGTTCAAAACTAATCCCGTAGGTAAATGTAGAGGCAGCGTGCCGACGGCGATCACATCGACTCTGGAACCATTCCCGACGCGCATCGTCACCTCATCCTTTGCCAGTCTCCGTTTATTCCGCAGCTCCTGCTGTGAGTTACAAATATGAGCAACGGCACCGGTATCAAATACCCAGGAGTTACTACGATTACTGGTAAGGTACACATCAATCACATGTATATCAAATATACCTTTGGTGTTGCCGGCCTTCTTATCCGCTAAGTATTTGGGGCAGTTCCGCTTCCAGTGACCCTTCCCCTTGCAATAAATGCACTCAGTCTCAGGCTTGGGTCCATTCTTTGACTTCTTCCTGGTAACTGGCTTACCAGGTGCGGCAACATCTTTGCCGTCCTTCTTGAAGTTCTTCTTACCCTTGCCCTTCTTGAACTTAGTGGTCTTATTGACCATCAACACTTGATGTTCTTTCTTGATTTCAGCCTCTGCTGACTTCAGCATCGAGAACACTTCAGGAATGGTCTTTTCCATTCCCTGCATGTTGTAGTTCATCACAAAGCTCTTGTAGCTTGGTGGGAGCGACTGGAGGATTCTGTCAATGACCGCCTCATCTGGGAGGTTAATGTTCAGCTGGGTCATACGGTTGTGCAACCCAGACATCTTCAGGATGTGCTCACTGACAGAACTGTTTTCCTCCATCTTACAACTGTAGAACTTGTCGGAGACATCATATCTCTCGACCCGGGCATGAGCTTGGAAAACTAGTTTCAGCTCTTCGAACATCTCATATGCTCCGTGATGCTCAAAACGCTTTTGGAGCCCCGGTTCTAAGCTGTAAAGCATGCCGCACTGAACGAGGGAGTAATCATCAGCGCGAGACTGCCAAGCATTCATAATGTCTTGGTTCTCTGGGACGGGAGCGTCACCTAGCGGTCCTTCTAGGACATATTGTTTCCTGGCGGCTATGAGGATGATCCTCAGGTTCCGGACCCAGTCCGTATAGTTGCTGCCATCATCTTTCAGCTTGGTTTTCTCTAGGAACGCGTTGAAGTTCATGTTAACATTAGCGTTGGCCATTGATCTACAAGACATATTTGCAAAGGTTTTAGACTAAGTTCATGATAATAAAGTTCTAATCAAATTATGAACTCCCACTTAGATTAGACATCCCTTTAGTCATCTAAGTGTTACACGATCCGAGTCGACTAGGCCGTGTCCGATCATCACGTGAGACGGACTAGTCATCGTCGGTGAACATTCTCATGTTGATCGTATCTTCCATACGACTCGTGTTCGACCTTTCGGTCTCCGTGTTCCGAGGCCATGTCTGCACATGCTAGGCTCGTCAAGTTAACCCTAAGTGTTTTCGCTGTGTAAAACTGTCTTACACCCGTTGTATGTGAACGTAAGAATCCATCACACCCGATCATCACGTGGTGCTTAGAAACGACGAACTGTAGCAACGGTGCATAGTTAGGGGAGAACACTTCTTGAAATTTTATAAGGGATCATCTTATTTACTACCGTCGTCCTAAGTAAACAAGATGCGTAATACATAATAAACATCACATGCAATTATATAGTTGTGACATGATATGGCCAATATCATATAGCTCCATTGATCTTCATCTTCGGGGCTCCATGATCATCTTGTCACCGGCTTGACACCATGATCTCCATCATCGTGTCTTCATGAAGTTGTCACGCCAACGACTACTTCTACTTCTATGACTAACGTTTAGCAATAAAGTAAAGTAGTTTACATGACGTTATTCAATGACACGCAGGTCATACAAAAAATAATGACAACTCCTATGGCTCCTGTCGGTTGTCATACTCATCGACATGCAAGTCGTGAATCCTATTACAAAGAACATGATCTCATACATCACAATTCATCATTCATCACAACTTCTAGCCATATCACATCACATGATCAATCGCTGCAAAAACAAGTTAGACGTCCTCTAATTGTTGTTGCATCTTTTACGTGGCTGCAATTGGGTTCTAGCAAGAAAGTTTTCTTACCTACGAATCACCACAACGTGATTTTGTCAACTTCTATTTACCCTTCATAAGGGCCCTGTTCATCGATTCCGCTCCAACTAAGGTGGGAGAGACAGACACCCGCCAGCCACCTTATGCAACTTGTGCATGTCAGTCGGTGGAACCGGTCTCACGTAAGAGTACGTGTAAGGTTGGTCCGGGCCGCTTCATCCCACAATACCGTTGAGCAAGAAAAGACTAGTAGAGGCAAGTAAGATGACAAAATCCACGCCCACAACAAAGTTGTGTTCTACTCGTGCAAAGAGAACTACGCATAGACCTAGCTCATGATGCCACTGTTGGGGAACGTTGCAGAAAATTAAAATTTTTCCTACGGTTTCACCAAGATCCATCTATGAGTTCATCTAAGCAACGAGTCTAGGGAGAGAGTTTGCATCTACATACCACTTGTAGATCGCGTGCGGAAGCTTGCAAGGTGATGATGTAGTCGTACTCGACGTGATCCAAATCACCGATGACCAGCGCCGAACGGACGGCACCTCCGCGTTCAACACACGTACGGGACGGGAGATGTCTCCTCCTTCTTGATCCAGCAAGGGGGAAGGAGAGGTTGATGAAGATCCAGCAGCACGACGGCGTGGTGGTGGATGCAGGGCGTCACAGCAGCAGGGCTTCGCCGAGACTACGAGGGAGAGACGTAACGGGGGGAGGTGGAGGCGCCAGGGGCTGGTGTCTGAAGTCCCTCCTCTCCCCCACTATATATAGGGGTGCCAAGGGGGGCGCCGGCCCTAGTAGATGAGATCTACTAGGGGGGGCGGCGGCCTAGGGGAGGTTTCCCTCCCCCCCAAGGCACCTAGGGGTGCCTTCCACCACTAGGACTCCTCCTAGGGGGAAACCCTAGGCGCATGGGCCTATAGGGGCTGGTGCCCTTGGCCCATGATGGCCAAGGCGCACCCCCTACAGCCCATGTGGCCCCCCGGGACAGGTGGCCCCACCTGGTGGACCCCCGGGACCCTTCCGGTGGTCCCGGTACAATACCGATAACCCCGAAACTTGTCCCGATGCCCGAAATAGCACTTCCTATATATAATTCTTTACCTCCGGACCATTCCGGAACTCCTCGTGACGTCCGGGATCTCATCCGGGACTCCGAACAACATTCGGGTTTCTACATATACATATCTTCATAACCCTAGCGTCACCGAACCTTAAGTGTGTAGACCCTACGGGTTCGGGAGACATGCAGACATGACCGAGACGCTCTCAGTCAATAACCATCAGCGGGATCTGGATACCCATGATGGCTCCCACATGCTCCTCGATGTTGTCATCGGATGAACCACTATGTCGAGGATTCGATCAAACCCTGTATGCAATTCCCTTTGTCAATCGGTACGTTACTTGCCCGAGACTCGATCGTCGGTATCCCAATACCTTGTTCAGTCTCGTTACCGGCAAGTCACTTTACTCGTACCGTAATGCATGATCCCGTGTCCAACACCTTGGTCACATTGAGCTCATTATGATGATGCATTACCGAGTGGGCCCAGAGATACCTCTCCGTCATACGAGTGACAAATCCCAGTCTTGATCCGTGTCAACCCAACAGCTACTTTCGGAGATACCTGTAATGCACCTTTATAGTCACCCAGTTACGTTGTGACGTTTGATACACCCAAGGCACTCTTACGGTATCCGGGAGTTACACGATCTCATGGTCGAAGGAAGAGATACTTGACACTTGCAAAGCTCTAGCAAAACGAACTACACGATCTTTTATGCTATGCTTATGATTGGGTCTTGTCCATCACATCATTCTCCTAATGATGTGATCCCGTTATCAATGACATCCAATGTCCATAGTCAGGAAACCATGACTATCTGTTGATCACAACGAGCTGGTCAACTAGAGGCTTACCAGGGACATAGTGTGGTCTAAGTATTCACACGTGTATTACGATTTCCGGATAATACAGTTATAGCATGAATAAAAGACAATTATCATGAACAATGAAATATAATAATACTTTTATTATTGCCTCTAGGGCATATTTCCAACAACGCTATCCTCCATATCTCGTCGTTCATTATCGTGTGCGAGGCCTTTCTCCATGTCACCCCACACTTTGGCTTATGGCTCAAGACCTTCAATGTGAAGCCAAAGATGATCGAGGGGCGACATGTGGAGTGCGGAGGTGCCGTAATAACCAGGAACGCCGATGCCCCATGGCCAGAGGGTTCTTTCCCAGAAATATCTGATGTATGGCAACGGAGGTGGTTCTATGTCACGGCTCCCAGAGGCACAAAGTGGGTGGCTGCTCCCGAGTTCCGCTCGGGCCCTCTGTCACAACTAGCGTCTTGGACCGACGTAGGACGGAATTGGGGGCCCACTGGTGATGTACCAGTACTGCAGAATTGCATTCGGGAGCTCCTTGAGAGGGACATTAACCTCGTCGGCATAATGCAAGTGATGTTAATCCGACGGATGTTGCCGTGCCAACGCCGGCCTCTCCGGATGTGGGAGTTCAATCCGAAGGGTCCACAGACTGTCAAGCACTTCTTCGGCTTGAAGCTTGAAGGGATGTGCAAATTATTCTTCGGATAGAAAGTAGAGTGTCCGGACACCACCGAGGATGCGGGCCTAAGCTGCAATGGCCTAGATACCCAAGTAAGTAGCCTTGATACCTGACACCTTGTTTTGAATTTGTCATAATTGTTTATTCTGAAAATCATCCGGGGCCAGGAATGGCTCAGCAAGGCGGAGAGAATCAAGTGTCCGGCGCCATTTCCCGAAGGCTCGCCTGGTCCCACCATGGCCAAGATGCTTGACCGGGTACTCAGCAGAATGCCCTCAGGGAAGGACGAGGGGAAGAACGAAGAAACTGAACTCCACACGCCACGCATCCGAACCGGGGGAATTGTTACCTCCCCTAAGGAGGATAGTCGGGAAAGGGAGGCTACGGCCTCCTCCCCGCGCGGGAAGAAGAGGGCTACCTCCGAACACTTGGAGGTGGAGATGCCCAAACCAGGGGAAAAGGCATCCCCAGGGGCCCCTGCCCCGACGGGCACCCTCACCGCGTCATGGCCGCCAACGGGCCAGCCCTGCACCGAGCTGTAAGTCAGTCTACAATTTGAAGGTAATGTGTCTCTCCTAGATCAATAACCAGGATTCGACTTTTTGCAGTCCGGCTAGCAGCTCTTCTCAACAGGGTTCGTCTTCGGGGGACCTTCCTCCGGAGATGATGGAGAGCGAGACCCCACCCGCCTCTCCGACTCATGAAGCGGGCGACACCGAGGTGTCGTCACGGAGGAGTCCGGATCTGCCGAAGCCGGAAGCCAATACATCAGCCGCCCTGAGTCCGGAGCATTTGGCTCACACGAGGGGTGATGGGAAGGGTCCGACACAGTTCAATGTCCGGCCGGACATACTGGCAGGCTTACTGGAGCGACCTGCGCTCTCTGAGGAGCACCGCTCATTAATGAGCGCGGTGCTCAAGCAGATTTCATCCGCTACAAGCGGTTTGAATGAAGCATTCACAAGCCTGCTCAGAGGCTTTGAGGTATGTAATGAAGAATACACTATTTCTTTGGCTGTGAGGCACATGTTAGGTGTACTCCATATAGATAGTATCCCCTGAGACTCTGGTTGCCCGCCCTAGGCGGCAAACGGGGGATCATAAACCAATGGATTGTGCTGTAAATATGTGCAGGTATCTGTGGGTCCGGCCGCCGGCCAGTCCGTTCAAGTTGACGAACTAACGAGGCAAATTGGATCGATTGATGCTGATATCACGCTGGTGAATGAGCGGCTGGACAAATCACAAGGTATGTGTCCTGCCTTCCTTTGTATAGGAAACTATGAAGGTGGCATGATATTGATGTGATATGTTTGGACTGCAGATGGTGCTGCTGCCGTGGAGGCCCTGAGGGCGGAACTTGCTCAAGCCAAGGAACAAGCTCGGGTGAGCAATGCGGCTGCCCTAAAGGCAGCCGAGGAATTGAGGGCCGAACAGGCGGCTCATTGCCGAAGCGAGGAAAAGATAGCCGAAATGGCTGTTGAGTTAAAAAATGCCGCTGACCGGTATGATCTCCTTAAAAGGGAGCATGAGGATAATTCGGCCGACCTGAACAAGGCACTTAATTCCACCAAGGAAATACAGACCGAGCTCAGGGGTGCGCGGGAGGAGCTTCAACAGGTCGGTAAAATTGCGGTTGGGGGCTCCTATTTGCTGCGGACGAAGTTTTTCAATCCGAAGTACGCTCCCCTGGATGGACGCTGGATTCCTGCGGACGCGTATGCGGATTTGGCGAAGAGTATGGCTGACGCTGCCGAGTTCTTCAAAGATCAAGGTGATAAGGAAGTGGAGAAGCTTTTCTGGTCGCAATTCAATGCTCCCACTCGCCCGCTGCCGTTAGGTGACAAGATGGCTGCTGTAGCGGAGCTTCAAAGGCTGTCCGGGCTTGCAATGCGGTCTGTAATAGACCATCTTTGGCCGAAGGGGCCTAAGCTGGACAGTTACTTTGGCTTGGTGCAATAATTCCTTGGGGTCGTGCCTCGGATCGATGCCATGAGAAGGTCGGCGTGCATAGAAGGTGCGCGGATGGCTCTTGCCCGCGTTAAAGCCTATTGGACGGATATGAAGGCCACCATTATAGCGACCCAGGATCCGGCGGGAGGCCAATATCCGGCCGAGCACTACTTGGCGCAGGTCACCGAAGGTGCCCGCCTAATAGAGGCGCAGTGCTCGAAGAATGTCTTGTTCAAATGATGAATTGAATCATTGTAAAAACAATGTTTATTTTGATTATGAGGCTATATTTATACTGTTTGCCTGATATAAATATAGGATTATATATATATATTTTCAGGCAAACAGTATAAATATAGGATTATATATATATATATATATATATATATATATATATATATATATATATATATATATATATATATATATATAATCCGAAAGTTAGCAGTCGTTGGCTTCAGCCCCCACGCATACAATTCGGGGGTGTTCGCGAAAAATATGCGTAATCACACTTGATCCAATGTCTTGGTCCATTAAGGAGGTGATCGCACGTCAAACTAGGCAACCGGACTATATAGCTGTAACACTTTCGCTTAGCCATGGGAGTCTAACGTTGGGGCTACTATGTAGCCCCTGGTACCTTCACGTACATCCGAATACGGGCGCGTATGTACATGACCGAGAAATGGCCCTTCGTTAATGCGGAGGAATCCTAAAGATTCCGGTGAGTCTTCGAGTGGTTGAACAGTCTCTTGCTGCATCATGACAGTCAGTTTTCGGCTTTCTCTACTGAGGTGCTCATCCGGAATAACCAGGGCACAATCACAGTAGTTCTCCTTTGGCCACCTTAGCCGATAATAACGGAACATAAGGCGGCAAACCCAGGAGCCAGGCAAACCCAACATTTGACCAAAGACATGATTCATAGTTGATGCATATAAGGCCAAACTCGTGACGCCGAACACTCCCGAAGGTATTCGGACTTTATAACAGATGATGGGCTCAAGAATGCCCATTCATTATAAACCATGTGTTTCCAGGTACGTGCGGTAGTCTGTCGTGGCGAAATGCCAAAAACGGCAGTATCCTCTGTGGGTATGGAACCCATGGGATGGTTAAACAACAAGAGGCAATAGAAAAGGTTTACATAGGGGCTTAATCTAAAAAGAAACCTATTGAATGGGGCCCTGCTACACGTCTGCGCCTTTGTCTCCGTTGTGCCGTATCCTGGAAGGGTATCGCGCGAACGTTGTCTGTGGAAAAAGAAAACTCATAGGAGAGTACAACGTAAGTATGCAATGGATAGCAAAAGTGTAAGATGTTGGCCTGTCAATAAGGTTGAGCCAAGTGTGGGGTTTTATTAAGTATTTATAGCCCCTGGTATCCGCTATGGGATTATAGATACGGTGCCCTGGTTCGATCTGGGCTACCCGACTCGTCTAACCGTGTCTGTGGTCTTAACGACCAGTCATGTTTTTTTATATATCGGAGGTCGCTTATAGTCCGGCCGCTAGGGCCGTCGCGTGTTCCTCTGCGCGTGAAGAGTGCTCTGTTATTCCGCTAATGGTGATGACGCCACGTGGACCGGGCATCTTGAGTGTAAGGTAGCCATAGTGCGGCAATGCGTTGAAGTGGGCGAAGGCCATTCTTCCAAGCAATGTGTGATAGTTGCTTTGGAAGGGTGCGATGATGAAGAGTAGTTCTTCGCTTCTGGAGTTGCCTGGAGAGCCGAATGTTACCTCCAGTATGACGGAGCCCCTGCTATAGGCTTCAATGCCTGGTATCACCCCTGCAAAGGTGGTGTTGCTTTTACTAATTCTGGATGGGTCTATCCCCATCCTGCGGACAGTGTCCTCATATATTAGATTGAGACTGCTGCCACAGTCCATGAGGACGTGGGTGAGATGGTATCTGTCGATTATTGGGTCGAGCACCAAGGCCTCTGATCCTTCGCGCCGAATACTAGTTCGGCCGTCCGAGCGGTCGAAGGTGATCGGATAAGACATCCAGCAGTTAGGTGTAGGTGCGATGGGCTCTACATCGCGCACGTCTCTATGCGCGCGTTTGTGCCTTCTCAAGGATGTGCGAGTCGCATGGATCATGTTCACTGTTTTGACCTCTGGCGGGATTTTTTTCTATCCCCCAGTGTTCGGCTGGGGAGGTTCATCCTCGTCTTCACTTGGTGTTTCCCTTCCTTTGTGTTCGGCATTTAGTTTGCCGGCCTGCTTGAAGACCCAACACTCCCTGTGCGTGTGGTTCGCAGGTTTGTCAGGGGTGCCATGAATTTGGCATAGTCTGTCTAGGACTCTGTTCAGACCGGACGGTCCCTCTTTACTGTCTTTAGATGGCTTATTTTGCTAATTAGGTTGAGAGCCCCTGAATCCGGCATTAACCGTTGAGTTATTCGGTCTCTCTTCCTTGTTCCGGCTTTTTTTTATTACGCCGTGGCTTCCCGTTGCCATCTCTTATTTCGGATGTGCTAGGGTCGCTGGTGCCTTTACGGGCTAGCTAGCTATCTTCACCCGCGCAAAAGCGGGTCATAAGGCTTGTTAGGGCTGCCATTGTCCTTGGCTTTTCTTGGTCGAGGTGTCTGGCGAGCCACTCGTCGCAGATGTTGTGTTTGAATGCCGCTAAGGTTTTGGCATCCGGACAATCGACAATTTGATTCTTCATGGTGAGGAATCTGTTCCAAAGCTTGCGGGCGAACTCTCCGGGCTGTTGGATTATGTGACTTAAATCATTAGCATCTGGAGGCCGGACATAAGTCCCTTGAAAATTTGCCCTGAAAGCGTCCTCGAGTTCCTCCCAACTCCCAATTGAATTTTCGGGGAGGCTTTTTAACCAGTGTCTAGCTGGTCCCTTTAGTTTGAGGGGAAGGTATTTGATGGCGTGGAGGTCATCCCCATGAGTCATATGTATATGTAGGATAAAGTCCTCGATCCAGACCCCTGGGTCTGCCGTTCCGTCGTATGCCTCTATGTTCACAGGTTTAAATCCCTGTGGGAATTCATGGTCCGGTACCTCTTTGGTAAAGCACAGGGGGTGAGCAGCCCCTTTGTATCTGGATGTGCTGTGGCATGCCATCGGCTGTTGTTTTGTCTGGTGTTTATTCCGAACTGGTATTTGATTGGCATAATCATTTTGATGACTACAATCCCTCGCCGGGGTGTGTCTTTTAGATCCGTAGATGGACCTAGCTGCGCCAGCTTTCTTATCCAGGTGCTCATGTAGATCGTGTGCGGCGTCGGTGACTGCTTTGTTGCGGTTATGAAGTGGTACGTCTGGCCTCCTGGTCGTTTCACTCTTTGGTGGATTGGCCTCGTCGTCGAATTCTGGCAGTAGCTTGCATTTTGGGTAGCTCTTTGTATGGCGATCGTCGCCATATCTTTCTTCAGTGTCTAGCACTTTGTTCCATCTGCGGTTGAGCATTTCCTGTGCGGCTTTAAGCCGTTGCTTCTGCTTCTTCAGACTTCTCGTTGTGGCCATAAGCTTTCTGTGGAGGTTATCTCGTTCCACACGTTCTTCCGGAATGATGAATGCATCATCGTCCGGACTGTCTTCTTGTCCTGGGCCGGTTTGATGAACTCGTCCCTCTGGATCATTGTCTTCGGGCGTCTGCTCCGAACTGTGTTCAGCGTGACCTGGCTCGTCCTGCTCCATCGCTGGTTCCGTATGGTCATTGTTTCCTTCGGGGTTGACCGGAGTATCAATCGTTCTGGCGCTCTTACTACTATTTTTACTGTTGCTGGACTTGGAATGGCGTCTGCGCCATCGCTTTGGCTTTTGCCCGGGGGTTTTATCTTCCGGATTGTCACCGTCGTCCTCCTTGGGTGTATCCACCATGTATATGTCGTATGATGAGGCGGAAGTCTGGCACCCTATAGATTCTGAATCTTCTCCTGCATCGTCGTCCATACCGCCGATGCCTTCGGAGTCGAAGTCAAGCGCGTCGCTTAAATCATCAACCGTGGCTATGAAGTGGGTGGTGGGTGGGTAACGAATTTCTTTGTCGTCTGCTTCCCACTCGAGCCGGACATAGTTCAGCCTGGAATTTTCTGTCAAAGAGAGAGTTCTTAATGAGTTCATCATGTCGCCAAAGGGCGAGTGCTAGAAGATGTCCGCAGCGGTGAACTCCATTACCGGAGCCCAACCTAGCTCGACTGGCTTGAGAGTGCGCGAACAGGAACCTACAACCGGATACGAGTCTGAGGGTCTGGAGTCACAGGCCTCCTCTAAAGTGAGGCCCGTGTTCGGCTCCACCGCCGATGAGGGTACGGCCTGCGGGGCGGGGTCCATCCCTCCGTCCTTGGGCCATGCAGCCTGCTCCGGATTTGAGTCCGGGGCTACTGCAGGGGCGATATCCCAAAAGTTGTCCGATAGCAGGTCTAAGCCATGCCTGTCGTGACTGTCCGGTGCTCCTGGCATTGGCTCGAATCCTCCAAAGATCAAGTCTCCGCGAATGTCTGCCGTGTAGTTCAGGTTTCCGAACCTGATCTGATGGCCAGGGGCGTAGCTGCCGATCTGCTTCAGATGGCCATGCGAATTGGCCCGCAGGGCAAAGCCGCCGAACACGAAGATCTGTCCGGGGAGGAAAGTCTCCCCCTGGACCGTGTTGTTGATGATTGAAGGCGTCATCAAGCCCTGCAGCGACGACACAGAGGAACTCTCAATGAAAGCACCAATGTAAGTGTCAAAACCGGCGGATCTCGGGTAGGGGGTCCCGATCTGTGCGTCAATGCTGATGGTAACAGGAAGTAAGGGACACAGATGTTTACCTAGGTTCGGGCCCTCTCCATGGAGGTAAAACCCTACTTCCTGCTTGATTAATATTGAAGATATGGGTAGTACAAGAGTAGATCTACCACGAGATCGTAGAGGCTAAACCCTAAGAGCTAACCTATGATGGTATGATTGTAATTGTGATCGGCCTTCTAAGGACTAACCTCTCCGGTTTATATAGACAACGGAGAGGGCTAGGGTTTACATGGAGTCAGTTACAAGGAAGGAAACACAATATCCGGATCGCCAAGCTTGCCCTCCACGCCAAGGAGAGTCCCGTCCGGACACGGGCCGAAGTCTTGAGTCTTGTATCTTTACGCTTCAATAGTCCGTACGATGTATACAGTCCGGCTGTCCGGATACCCCCTTATCTAGGACTCCCTCACCCGCTGCCGAGCCTTCATTGCCCTTCCTTTGCCTTGCTCCAGATCACCTTTCCTCCTGCCGAGAGCGTCTCTAGATCTGGTGGAATTTCTCTCCCCTTTCACGTCTCTTCCTCCAAGATCACGAATATGGCATCCGGAAGGGCGAAGCCGCCCGCATAGGTCGCGGGCTCCTCCTCCTCTCCAGTGTCGGCCCTCGGCGCGTCCTCCATCACCGAGGAGAGACACCTCACCGCCGCGCTCCTGCTAATGGTGAGCAACCACAGTGAGCGGAATGAGACGGTGCTCCTGGCCGGCTCCACCGACCCAAGGACCTTGGCGGAGACGTTCTATCCCTTCTTCCTCCACAACATCTTTGTGGGGCTCGTCCCACCTTTCTCCAAGTTCTTCACCACCGTCCTCGACCACTACCAGGTTCAGGCCCTGCATCTGCAGCCCAACTCCATCCTTCTCTTGTCCATCTGCGCCTTCTACTACGAGGCATTTGTGAGCGTGACGCCCTCTGTTGCGCTCCTCCTCCACTTCTTCTACCTCCGGATGCACAACCCCGACCAGCATTTTGGTCGCATCTCCTTCGCCGTGGTCCACAGTCGCAATGCGCTCATGAGGGCTAGGAAGAAGGTGGAGAACTTCCGGCGCAAGTGGGTCTTCATGGACGCTAGGGCCTCCACGCGCAGCTGGAATTGCCGACCGAGCTGCCAGAGAAACTTTAGTGGTGGGGTCATGAGAAGCTCACCGACCCCTGGGCGGTGCCGGTCCTGATGAAGATGACGGCAAACATGGAGGACGGGGCGCTGACAGGGGCCATGCTCGTCAAGGAGTTCCTGACGCAGCGCCTGGTCCCGCTCTAGGCACACTCGTGCCCCATATGGGAGTTCAAGGGCGCGGAGGACGACATTCGGCTGCGCTCAGGGAGCTTGACGGGCGAGGAACTGGACAAGGCCATGCATACCCTACTTTAGAAGGATCCGGGCAGCCTCCCGGTGGCCTACATCCCGCTATACCGTTGTGCCGACGGGGCGGCGCAGGTCGCTGCCATGCCCGTCTTCAACGAGTTGGGGCTTGTGCCGCCTGAGCTCCCCAACTCCACGGTGCCGGTGTCTTCCGGTGATGACTCCGAGGAGGAGGGGAAGAAACACTCGGAGGTGACTGTGGACGATGTGTCCGAGACCTCTCCCCCGTTGTAGTGCGAGCTTCTCCGCGGCCTCTCTGACGATGATGACGCTGCCGAGTCCCGGTCGAGGAATCCCTACGCTCCACCGGGGTTGTCACGAGGTCCGGGGCCTCCCCCTTGTGGAGGGTAGGCCTAGCGACTCCGAAGAAGGGGAGGCAACATCCCTTCCTCGAGGTGACACCTCTGCGTTGCTGTCTATCACCGCCGCACCGAGGCCAGCCGCCGTACGCCCTGCCAATCCCGAGGGCACGACAAAGCCCGCGCTCAGGAAGATTGGGGGTGCCCTGGCCCCGGCTAGGAAAAGGGTGTACATCGCCGCTGACAAGTAAGTATCTTACCTTGTTTTTTTTGCCATCCTTGACGCCATGCCCACAATAATCCCCTCCTAGTGACTAGGATGGAGACCGTGGTGAAGGGGTGGAAGGACGGAGCCAGGACCCCGGAGGCAACACCGCCTGCCACGGGCGTGGTGACCCTAGCACAGAAGGAGGAGATCACCCCACTCTCCCCCGTGATGGAGCAGGCCCCTCAGAGCATGGTGGTAGAGCCCCAAGAGACCCCAGTCCAGGCACTGGTGCCGCCCGTCCCCATGGCACTCGCGAGGGATTCAGAGGCTCCAGAGCCCCTAGCTGCCCTTGCTGCTGCGGCGACGCCAGTCCAGGCACTGGTGCCACCTCCTCCCCAGGCCCTTGTGTTGGCGGACTGTGGCCCCCTGTCAGGCCCGGGGCTCTGGAGGAAGCTGTGATGCCCCCGATTCAATCGTACACTAATCATGCACGCAAATGTGTACGATCAAGATGAGGGACTCACGGGAAGATATCACAACACAACTCTAAAACATAAGTAAGTCATACAAGCATCATAATACAAGCCAGGGGCCTCGAGGGCTCGAATACAAGTGCTCGATCATAGACGAGTCAGCGGAAGCAACAATATCTGAGTACAGACATAAGTAAACAAGTTTGCCTTAAGAAGGCTAGCACAAACTGGAATACAGATCGAAAGAGGCGCAGGCCTCCTGCCTGGGATCCTCCCAAACTACTCTTGGTCGTCGTCAACGGCCTGCACGTAGTAGTAGGCACCTCCAGTGTAGTAGGACTCATCATCGACAGTGGCGTCTGGCTCCTAGGCTCCGGCATCTGGTTGCAACAACCAGGTAGAAGGGAAAGGGGGAAAGAGGGAGAAAAGCAACCGTGAGTACTCATCCAAAGTACTCGGAAGCAAGGAGCTACACTACATATGCATGGGTATATGTGTGAAGGGCCATATCGGTGGACTGAACTGCAGAAATGCCAGAATAAGACGGGGATAGCTAGTCCTATCGAAGACTACGCTTCTGGCAGCCTCCGTCTTGCAGCATGTAGAAGAGAGTAGATTGAAGTCCTCCAAGTAGCATCGCATAGCATAACCCTACCCGGCGATCCTCTCCTTGTTGCCCTGTGGAAAAGCGATCACCGGGTTGTCTGTGGAACTTGTTTGGGTGTGTTTTATTAAGTATCCGGTTCTAGTTGTCATAAGGTCAAGGTACAACTCCGGATCGTCCTTTTACCGAGGGACACGGCTATTCGAATAGATAAACTTCCCTGCAGGGGTGCACCACATAACCCAAGACGCTCGATCCCATGTGGCCGGACTCACTTTCCTGGGTCATGCCCGGCCTCGGAAGATCAACACGTCGCAGCCCCACCTAGGCACAACAGAGAGGTCAACACGCCGGTCTAAATCCTATGCGCGCAGGGGTCCGGGCCCATCGCCCATTGCACACCTGCACGTTGCGAGGGCGGACGGAAGCAGACCTAGCCTCCCTTATACAAGAGTAGGCATTCCAGTCCAATCCGGCCCGCGCCGCTCCGTCGCTGACGTCAAGAAGGCTTCGGCTGATACCACGACGTCGAGTGCCCATATCTTTCCCACGTAGTTGGTTAGTGCGTATAGACCAAATGGCCAGACTCAGATCAAATACCAAGATCTCGTTAAGCGTGTTATTATGAAGCAACCGCGAACGCCGACCAGGGCCAGGCCCACCTCTCGCCTAGGTGGTCTCAACCTGCCCCGTCGCTCCGCCACAAAGATCCACACGGAGGGCCGTCGGGACAAAGGTCCTTTCAGCCCCCAATCCGTGAATCACTCGCGGGTACTCTTCGAGCGGACCTGACTTTAGTCACCATCTGTAGTATGTATATATGTATAGTATATACCCGTGATCACCTCCCAAGTGATCACGGCCCGATAGTATAGCAAGGCAGACTGACAAGAATGTAGGGCCAATGATGATAAACTAGCATCCTAGTATTTAGGATTGCGGGTAAGGTATCAATGACTGTAGCAACAATGTCAGGCTATGCATCAGAATAGGATTAACGGAAAGCAGTAACATGCTACACTACTCTAATGCAAGCAGTATAGAGAAGAATAGGCGATATCTGGTGATCAAAGGGGGGGCTTGCCTGGTTGCTCAGACAAGAAGGAGGGTCGTCGGTGACGTAGTTGATCACAGCGGCATCAACGGCAGTCTCGGAGTCTACCGGAGAGAAGAGGGGGGAAGAAACAGTAAATACATAGCAAGCAAGAGCATAATAGGACAACAAACAGAGCTAGACGTGTTCTAACGCGGTGCTACACGTTACCGGCGAAGGGGGATAACATCTGGGAATGTTTCCCTAGGTTTAGCGTTTTCGGACAGACGAATTGGACGGGAAAAGTTCCATGTTCACTATGCTAGGAGTGTGTGGCGGACGAACGGAGGGTGTAACCGGATTCGCCTCATTGTTCTGAGCAACTTTCATGTACAAAGTTTTTCCATCGGAGCTACGGTTTATTTTATATTAATTTTAAAAGATTTAATCATTTTTAGAATTTATTTAATTACTCTAAATCAACATTATCCAGAATAGTGTATGATGACGTCATCATGACGTCAGCATGACGTCAGCAGTCAACAGGGCGTTGACTGGGTCAAACTGACGTGTGGGGGCCGCATGTCATTGACTGAACAGGCTAATCCGAGTTTAATTAAGTTAACTAGTGATTAGATTAATTTAATCAGGATTAATTAAGTTAATTAATTCTTTAATTAATTGATATTTTAATTATTATTATTTATTTATTATTTTCCTTTTCTTTTTCTGTTAAAACGTTATGTGGGCTGGGCCCCTCTGGTCAATGGCACAGAGGCCACAGCGGGTCGGGCCGACAGGCACCCGGAGCAGGTGCTGGGCACCCGCCCAGGTCGACGGCGGGGAAACGGCGATGGGTTCCGGCGGCCACCACAACGAGCGGCAGCTGCCGCGCAGGGGGCCAGGGCTACGCGCCGATGCGGCGCAGCAACAGGACCGCCGCGGGTTGGAAAGGGGCGGCGGTTATGGGAGCCAACGAGCGGCCATTGGGGGGCGTGAGGCGGACAAGGCCGTAGGTGCCTGATGGGCGCGAGCGCCGGGCGCAGCGGGGGATGCTTGGCCGTTCGTGGCCGTGGACGGGGGCGCAGGGCGGCGCGCGTACAGCGCGGCCACGAAGGGGGGTCTGGGGCGGAGCGTCTCGTGCTAGCACGCGGGGATGAACGGGAGGCGGCGCCGGACAGAGAGGGAAGAGAGGGAAGGCGGCCTCACATTCGAGTAGAGACCAGGGGGCGGCGAGGCTCGAGGGAGCCGTTGTGGAGGAGGACGGGGACGACGGCGAAGTAGAGGAGGAGGTACGGCGAGGAAGCGGGATCCGGCAGTCGACGGTGTCGAGGTGGTGAGGTCGGGGCCGAGTCGGCGACGGAGAGGAGGGGCGCGGAGGAGTCCGAGCAGGGCGGCGCCGGCTGCGGCTTGCATCGGGCGTGGGCGACGCCGGAGACGACGAGCGGCATCGGGGAACATCGACGGCGAGGCGAGCAGCGGGGCACCAGGGGTCGGAGCCCGATACGGATCGAGGGGGACTGAGGGAGGAGAGGGGATCGTGCGCCAGGGGCGATGGGGACGAGGGCAAGGTCGCCTCGATCCCGATCCAGACGAGTGAGAGAAGGGGATCGTGGGGAGGAGTGGAGAGTGGGATCAGGCTAGGGTTTCGGGGTGGCTCACGGGGTTATAGGGAGCGGCTGGGCCGGGGTGGGCCGGCCCGTTTGAGCGGTTGAGGCCAGCTGGGCCACTTGGCCCAGCGGGGGGGGGTCCTGTTTTTTTTTTCTTTTTGTATTTGTTTTGTCTTCTGTTTTTATTCTTTTATTTATTTTTCTGTTACCTTTAGTTTCACTTTTATTTTAGATTTATGACTTATAAAAGTAGTCCCTAATTTGGTCTAAATAATTATACTATGGCCACCTAAGTTTGGGCAACTTGATAGAATAGTTTAAAAATTTATTAATTGTAAAAAGCATTTGATTAATTGTTTTGCTACTATTTTATTTACTTTAGGAATCAAACACTTTCAAAGAGGTTGGTTTCTTCACCAATATTACTGATGCATTATTTGGCTCTCTCCAAACATTTTAGTTTTAAGATTGGAAAACTTTTATTATTTGTTTGATTTTGAATTTGGATTTGAATCGATTTCGAACTAACGTGAGGTTAGTAACCGAAATGGAGGTGACGTGGCATCATTAGTAGAGGGTTACTGTAGCTTGATTATCCGGGCGTCACAATTCTCCTCCACTACAAGAAATCTCGTCCCAAGATTTAAGAGGTGGAATAAGGGGGAAAGGTCTGGTTGCTCTTCTCGAGGTGGTCGATCCATAGCGCTGATGTCTTCATTCCTCTGCTTCAGGTCATTATGATGAAGTTGCCGTCCTTCCTTCAGGATCTTCAGCGTACTTACGAAAGGGTAAGCAGGGAAAACTCTATATGGATGGATTGTAACAAGATCGAGCATCAGACGGTTAACTCAGGGAAGAAGCATAAGTGTCTCTCGATTTGAAACTTAAAAAGATATCGAGAGCAAAGTAAGAAGGTACCATGAGAAGTTTTAAATGGATAGGCAATCGTTCGATGCCTAATCAGAAGGTGAAAGGGTGTCAGGGCAACGAGAATAGGTATTGTGCCTCGTACCTGAATAGATCACTAGATAGGTGGTCCGTGAATTACATACGAAGTCAAGCGCGAGGAACAACCTTGGGAACAAGTGGTGTACAGGAGAGTCAGGTTTCGATCCTGTGGAACTGTGGGTTATGGGCCCACCATGTGGGATAAAAGTAGGAGGAGTGGTGACATCTGGCATGGTCATGATAGCAAGGCATGTCAGCGGGTAGCCTGTCAGTTATATGTTAGCAACAATGTCGGTACCAAGGGCGAGGGACGAAGAGAACCATTTTCCCGCTCGTTTAACGAGGCGGACCAATAGGCAAAGTTCTCGTCCATCGGTGGCAACCGGAATGTCATCAACAATGGTAACAGGGTCTTGCTGACAGAATTGTACACCGAGGTGTTTACATAAGCAGGAGAATATTACTGCTTAGATCATATAGATCACAAGAAACGTTAGGCCAACCAATGGAAAGGAAAATATGATTATCATATTAAACAGAACAATGGAAAGGAAAATGTGTTTAAACACATATTTCAAGGGTATATCCTTCCCAAGGATAAGCAGAGCATGATATCCACGACAAGATATAATGTAGAAAACCCTTTAGGTAAGGGGAGAGAAATTTCATGACATTACCCATACAGCGGTGTTTGGATAATTGAGCAGGAAATATTTAGCATTGGGCTTCAAATGTTCTTGTTGAAAATTGGAGTACCACAGACATGCTTTGAGATAGTATTGACATGGTCTTCAAGCAAAGGTCAGACTTTGGATACAGGAAGGATCCATCAGGAACAACTTGTAGAATAAGTCTCACAATTTCCTCAGGGAAGAATGGATAACCTTGCTAATAAGGAAACTATAACAGCAGGTCATCCGGCCAGGTGTGCTGGGCATGCCATCACCTTACCGGGTCATAAAAGACCAGTGTTATAACTCTTGGAAAAATGTTCCAACCATCATATCTGACCGAGATTCAGATCTGATCGGTGTTAGGATACCTCAAACTCACGATGCTTGAGGAGAAAAGGTGTGATACAAATTGATGAGATGACATCGAAGATTCTCGGGAGATGAACCATGGAAGCCAGTTCCGAAACAAGAGTTCATCGGTAAACCAATGAGAGGATGAGGAGGTGGCTGATGGAATCAGCGACAATTCATCGAGATTAACAAAAGATGGATTTCCACAATTATGTGAACAAGGAGATAACATTTGTCAGATCAAATGGTATAATGATGTATGCTCGAGGAAAACATACACAATTAAACATTGGTTGAAAGGTGCACCCGAAATATGGGATGGGTTGCACAACCAACGTCAGAATGGTGATTCAATAATCAAGACTAAGAATGAACGGCCGACCATTAACTTCAAAGTAATAGGGTTGCTAGAAGTGCAGGATCCAAACAGCACCGTTCACTTGTTGGTACCCCGGTTGGAATCAACACGAGGAGCATGGAAGAATGGTGATGGTGAGAGGTATCACTATACCAAGAATTCTTAAGAGGTGGTGAAATTCCCACGACATTCTTAACATAAAAGGTGGTGATTCTCCAAGGTAAAGAAGAACAATGCTGGGTAGCAAGGAACTTAGGGTATAACGCAAAACACGAACAAGTTTGTGTTGGAGGGAAGGCAATAAAGTGGCCGGTGATAACACAACTCATCGAGGGCAGGGATGGTATTTCTCTTCATGAATCCGGTTGATATCCTAGAAGAGCTCATAAGGTTGATGATGATCACGACACATTTGTCGAGAGATTTCATGAAGATGTAATCAATCAGCGATGACATCAAGCAAAGGAATGATGAAGCAAGAGGTTATTGGAACCACAGTTACGACACAACTCAAACTAAAGCTTGTTGTTTAAGGTGAAAGGCTATGACGAGGAAAATCGACGTAAGCTTAGCTATCGTCGCAAATTGGTGCTCCGAGAATAAGGACCAGGTAGCACAGTTAGAATCATCACGACAATGATATAGCCAAACAGGCTAGGAATGGCGTGATCGGGTACAAACTCGTACTTATAGAAGCTTACTGAAGAGTTGTTGAACCATAGTGCGGACTCGGTTCAGTTATCGGTGTCTTTGAGTGTTTAATACCTCGAAGCCCGTGAAAAATTGTAATTAGTGAGAAAGTAGCACTTGATGAAGAACTCATAAGAAGTTATGCAGTTCCAAGATAATCTCAAGATACCAGGGGGTAATACTCGAGGGTAGAGCAGAGTAGATGGTGGACACATGAAATGGTCTGCAGAAGACAAGTACTTAAACTTGCACGAGAAAAGGTATTTAAATGAGGACATGGTCGGAACCATGATTGCAAAAGGCCAGATCCCAGATATAAGATGAACTTATACCAAGGGAATACTTAATTTAAGAGAAGCTTTCATGATAAGTTCTACATTGTGTCCATGGGCATGAACACAAAGTCCAAGGTCGACTCCCACTTCTCCAATGCATGACCATTCATTCACTACTCTAGATAAAAATGATATTAGTTGTTGAAAGTTTTACCTGGTGCAATACCAGATAAGTATGACCCGTGAAATCTTTCGAGTTCACATGGATTTGGGAACGCGTAGGTTCAACCCACTAGGGCACCTTAGGAATATATACTACAAACTTCGATAGTAATTAACACAAGCTTGATAGTAGAGCATGGGTGACAAAACAAGAAGATACAATTTACCGAAGGCATTATGTATCAGCAAAAGAACTTCTCGAGGTTTTGTATACGAAGGACACTGTCGGATGATATTTCAACAAAGGATCTAACAGTCCATAGCAAAGCTGATGTGAGTATTGGCACACAACCAGAGGAAGAAACAATGCGAAGGCATTGGATTATAGAAGCAACTGGATAACTCAAACTCAATGCAAAGGAATTATGATTTCAAATTCAAGGGACCAGAAACAAACGCTCTGATTAAGGATGGGTAAACTGAATAGACTTAGGGGTACAATCGATGACAATTTGATTGGTCGATAAGCAGATCATGTTCAAAATCACATCTCAGCCGGAAGGATAATTTTAAAAGAATCAACCGATGATTGTGTGCATTCGCACACATGTTGAATCAATAGGATCAAAATGACAGTGTCAAAAGATACTGGTGAATATTGCTAGTGATTTGGGAGCATCCATAATGTAAGCATACAAGTATTTGCAGAGCAATAGTTTGAAGAGGATGCTCAGAAGGTTGGATAGTATTTCAGAGTATCTTATGAAGCATACGAACAACTGGGGATGAAGGTATGAATGACAATTGTAGGTAGTTATCCATAAGGGCATATCGGTGGTAGGGGATTGTAAAGTCGATGGGCACAAGGGTCTCGGAAAACCCTTGAAGAGTATCTTCAAAATCTTCTGGTGCAGCAAGCGATCATCTGGAGTGAGGGGCTCTCCGGGAGAAAGTATTTACGAGAACCTAGAGTCAGATTTAGTAAAATCATTTAACCCGAATAGAGGAGGGATTAGAGTCCCAGAGTATAGGTCGAGGAATAAAAGATCCTGATACCACCCAATTGGCGACGTGGGCCCATGGGCCGCACAACCAAGTTAGTAAAAGTTTTTGCAACGTCTAGACTCGACTTCGGCCAAGGAGTTGGAAAGGGGATTCCTACAGGCAGTCGGCTCTGATACCAACTTGTGACGCCCCCGATTCAATCATACACTAATCATGCATGCAAATGTGTACGATCAAGATCAGGGACTCACGGGAAGATATCACAACACAACTCTAAAACATAAATAAGTCATACAAGCATCATAATACAAGCCAGGGGCCTCGAGGGCTCGAATACAAGTGCTCGATCATAGACAAGTCAGCGGAAGCAACAATATCTGAGTACAGACATAAGTAAACAAGTTTGCCTTAAGAAGGCTAGCACAAACTGGAATACAGATCGAAAGAGGCGCATGCCTCCTGCCTGGGATCCTCCCAAACTACTCTTGGTCGTCGTCAGCGGCCTGCACGTAGTAGTAGGCACCTCCAGTGTAGTAGGACTCATCATCGACAGTGGTGTCTGGCTCCTGGGCTCCGGCATCTGGTTGCAACAACCAGGTAGAAGGGAAAGGGGGAAAGAGGGAGAAAAGCAACCGTGAGTACTCATCCAAAGTACTCGGAAGCAAGGAGCTACACTACATATGCATGGGTATATGTGTGAAGGGCCATATCGGTGGAATGAACTGCAGAAATGCCAGAATAAGAGGGGGATAGCTAGTCCTATCGAAGACTACGCTTCTGGCAGCCTCCGTCTTGCAGCATGTAGAAGAGAGTAGATTGAAGTCCTCCAAGTAGCATCGCATAGCATAACCCTACCCGGCGATCCTCTCCTAGTTGCCCTGTGGAAAAGCGATCACCGGGTTGTCTGTGGAACTTGTCTGGGTGTGTTTTATTAAGTATCCGGTTCTAGTTGTCATAAGGTCAAGGTACAACTCCGGGTCGTCCTTTTACCGAGGGACACGGCTATTCGAATAGATAAACTTCCCTGCAGGGGTGCACCACATAACCCAACACGCTCGATCCCATTTGGCCGGACACACTTTCCTGGGTCATGCCCGGCCTCGGAAGATCAACACGTCGCAGCCCCACCTAGGCACAACAGAGAGGTCAACACGCCGGTCTAAATCCTATGCGCGCAGGTGTCCGGGCCCATCGCCCATTGCACACCTGCACGTTGCGAGGGCGGCCGGAAGCAGACCTAGCCTCCCTTATACAAGAGTAGGCATTCCAGTCCAATCCGGCGCGCGCCGCTTCGTCGCTGACGTCAAGAAGGCTTCGGCTGATACCACGACGTCGAGTGCCCATATCTTTCCCACGTAGTTGGTTAGTGCGTATAGACCAAATGGCCAGACTCAGATCAAATACCAAGATCTCGTTAAGCGTGTTATTATGAAGCAACCGCGGACGCCGACCAGGGCCAGGCCCACCTCTCGCCTAGGTGGTCTCAACCTGCCCTGTCGCTCTGCCACAAAGATCCACACAGAGGGCCGTCGGGACAAAGGTCCTTTCAGCCCCCAATCCGTGAATCACTCGCGGGTACTCTTCGAGCGGACCCGACTTTAATCACCATCTGTAGTATGTATATATGTATAGTATATACCCGTGATCACCTCCCAAGTGATCACGGCCCGATAGTATAGCAAGGCAGACTGACAAGAATGTAGGGCCAATGATGATAAACTAGCATCCTAGCATTTAGGATTGCGGGTAAGGTATCAATGACTGTAGCAACAATGTCAGGCTATGCATCAGAATAGGATTAACGGAAAGCAGTAACATGCTACACTACTCTAATGCAAGCAGTATAGAGAAGAATAGGCGATATCTGGTGATCAAAGGGGGGGCTTGCCTGGTTGCTCAGACAAGAAGGAGGGTCGTCGGTGACGTAGTTGATCACAGCGGCATCAGCGGCAGTCTCGGAGTCTACCGGAGAGAAGAGGGGGGAAGAAACAGCAAATACATAGCAAGCAAGAGCATAATAGGACAACAAACAGAGCTAGACGTGTTCTAACATGGTGCTACACCTTACCGGCGAAGGGGGATAACATCTGGGAATGTTTCCCCAGGTTTAGCGTTTTCGGACAAACGAATTGGAGGGGAAAAGTTCCATGTTCGCTATGCTAGGAGTGTGTGGCGGACGAACGAAGGGTGTAACCGGATTCGCCTCGTCGTTCTGAGCAACTTTCATGTACAAAGTTTTTCCATCCGAGCTACGGTTTATTTTATATTAATTTTAAAAGATTTAATCATTTTTAGAATTTATTTAATTACTCTAAATCAACATTGTCCAGAATAGTGTATGATGACGTCATCATGACATCAGCATGACGTCAGCAGTCAATAGGGCGTTGACTGGGTCAAACTGACGTGTGGGGGCCGCATGTCATTGACTGAACAGGCTAATCAGAGTTTAATTAAGTTAACTAGTGATTAGATTAATTTAATCAGGATTAATTAAGTTAATTAATTCTTTAATTAATTAATTAATATTTTAATTATTATTATTTATTTATTATTTTCCTTTTCTTTTTCCGTTAAAACGTTATGTGGGCTGGGCCCCTCTGGTCAATGGCATAGAGGCCACAGCGGGTCGGGCCGACGGGCACCTGGAGCGGGTGCTGGGCACCTGCCCAGGTCGACGGCGGGGAAACGGCGATGGTGCCGGCGGCCACCACGATGAGCGGCAGCTGCCGTGCAGGGGGCCAGGGCTGCGCGCCGATGCGGCGCAGCAACAGGACCGCCGCGGGATGGAAAGGGGCGGTGGTTCAGGGAGCCAACGAGCGGCCATTGGGGGCGTGAGGAGGACAAGGCCGTAGGTGCCTGATGGGCGCGAGCGCCGGGAACAGTGGGGAATGCTTGGCCGTTCGTGGCCGTGGATGGGGGCGCAGGGCGGCGCGTGTATAGCGCGGCCACGAAGGGGGGTCAGGGGCGGAGCGTCTCGTGCTAGCACGCGGGGACGAATGGGAGGCGGCGCCGGACAGAGAGGGAAGAGAGGGAAGGCGGCCTCACATTCGAGTAGAGACCAGGGGGCGGCGAGGCTCAAGGGAGCCGTTGTGGAGGAGGACGGGGACGACGGCGACGTAGAGGAGGAGGTACGACGAGGAAGCGGGATCCGGCAGTCGACGGCGTCGAGGTGGTGAGGTCGGGGCCGAGTCGGCGACGGAGAGGAGGGGCGCGGAGGAGTCCGAGCAGGGTGGTGCCGGCTGCGGCTTGCATCGGGCGTGGGCGACGGCGAGGCGAGCAGCGGGGCACCAGGGGTCGGAGCCCGATCCGGGTCGAGGGGGACTGAGGGAGGAGAGGGGATCGTGCGCCAGGGGCGATGGGGACGAGGGCAAGGTCGCCTCGATCCCGATCCAGACGAGTGAGAGAAGGGGATCGTGGGGAGGAGTGGAGAGTGGGATCGGGCTAGGGTTTTGGGGTGGCTCACGGGGTTATAGGGAGCGGTTGGGCCGGGGTGGGCCGGCCCATTTGAGCGGTTGAGGCCAGCTGGGCCACTTGGCCCAGCGGGGGGGTCCTGTTTTCTTTTTTTTCTTTTTGTATTTGTTTTGTCTTCTGTTTTTATTCTTTTATTTATTTTTCTGTTACCTTTAGTTTCACTTTTATTTTAGATTTATGACTTATAAAAGTAGTCCCTAATTTGGTCTAAATAATTATACTACGGCCACCTAAGTTTGGGCAACTAGATAGAATAGTTTAAAAATTTATTAATTGTAAAAAGCATTTGATTAATTGTTTTGCTACTATTTTATTTACTTTAGGAATCAAACACTTTCAAAGAGGTTGGTTTCTTCACCAATATTACTTATGCATTATTTGGCTCTCTCCAAACATTTTAGTTTTAAGATTGGAAAACTTTTATTATTTGTTTGATTTTGAATTTGGATTTGAATCGATTTCGAACTAACGTGAGGTTAGTAACCGAAATGGAGGTGACGTGGCATCATTAGTAAAGGGTTACTGTAGCTTGATTATCCGGGCGTCACAGAAGCCTACACCGTGCTGGATTAGCTCCAGAGCGATCTCTAGGACACCGACAGGTGCATGGTGATGGGACGCATGGGGCTGATCTCGGGGTGGCTCCAGGCCGATGTGTCTGTTAGGACGGCCTGGAGCCGGGCCGAGGCTGCCGCTGTATAGAGCAGGAAGGAGGTCGACGAGGCCATGACGGCTCGTGATGCAGCGTTGGCCGATGCGACGTTCGCTAAGGAGCGCTGCAGCGAGGCGGAGGCAGAGCTGAAGACTCTCCGCGAGGGGCAGGCCGTCCGCAGCCAATGACTCCAGCAGCAAGAGCAGGAGCTCAAGGGCCGCGAAAGCGAAACTTGCCGACCGCGACACCAAGCTAGCCCAGGCCACTAGGGACCAAGCTGCAGAGCAGGACCGCCTGGGCAAGCTGAAGGAGGAGGTGGACAGGGCCCAAGGTCCCATACCCAGCTCGTCTCTGAGGTTACGGCCTGGTTGGAGGCCAGGGAGATGGTCCTTGCCGCTGGGGAGAAGGCGGTAGCCGTGGGACGCGAAGCCATTGTCTCCTTCGAGCTGAGGTCCCACAAGGCGCTGCACTCCCTCTACGAAGAAGGGTACAAGAAGCCGCTCGCGACTCCGGCGGATTGCCTTCCTAGGCTTCTCCCCAAGCTTGTCGAGGCGCTTGAAGGCATCGCTGCCGGAGTGGACTCCACGGTGGAGGGGGAGTCCTACGCTTTTCACTGCGGCCGCGACGCGCGTCTTCAGCCATCTCCATCTATGGGAGCCAGGCCTCAGCCTCAGCACCCTGATCGAGTCGGTGGCTTCTGAGTCCTGCCACGCTGCTGCCGAGGCCATGAAGAAATAGGTGGAAGTCCTACTGGAGAAATTCCTCTGCGTCCCCGACCACGTGGCTGCGGCGACCGGAGCCGGCGGCGAAGATGATGGCAGCATCATCGACGACAGGCTCCCCAGGGCGGGCGACAACGGCAACCTAGGCGACGGAGGCATGAGAACTTCTGCTTAAATTCGTGGAACATTATGTCTTGTAATAATCATCGGCACTCCGCAATTTCCTTTTCGTGCTTGATTTCCTTCTTTTTTTCCTTAGCATTCTGCGTCAGCAGGGCCCGGCCCATCGCATACCTCAGCCGACGTTGGGGCGTCTGGATCACCAGGACGAGGCCAAGGGGTGAGGGGCTACGTGACCAGTGAGGCCCCTGAGTCGCGATGCTCAGGGGTCCCCCTTGATGTACGAACAACCCTCATGGAAGAAACGTTAGCCACGGCTGAGTTAATCCGGAGTCTCAAAGTGCAACTATCCCTAGGTGGTTTTGGTAATTCCTAACAACATATAGCTCATTGAGCTAATGCTATTTCAAGATGAATATTTCAGGAAAGCTCAATGATTGACATGGCATGGATGAGAAAAGTGGACCCCTCAAAATGCTAAGGACAAAAGGATTGGCTCAAGCTCAAAGCTCAAGACTCTACATTTTATATTTTAGTGATCCAAGATCACATTGAGTCTATAGGAAAAGCCAATACTATCAAGGAGGGATGAGGTGTTGCTTAATGGCTTGCTTGCTCAAAATGCTTAGTCATATGCTCCAAAGCCCTCAACTACTTTCTCACATCCACATATGACCTAAACCAAAAGTCAAACTCGGCCCCACCGATTCTTTCTATCCGGCGCCACCGAGTTCAGATGTCATAGCCACTGCCACAAACCCGAGGCAAATCGGTCTCACCGATAGGGATCTCGGTCTCACCGAGATGGGATTGTAATCTCTCTGTTTCCCTTCGTAAAATTTCGGTACCACCGAGATGAGCGATCGGTCCCACCGAGATTGCAATGTAAACTCTCTTTTTCCTTTTCGTAACATTTCGGTCTCACCAAAATGAGCGAACCGATCCCATCGAGTTTACCTAACCAACTCTCTGGTTAGCTTATTACCAAAATCGGTCCTACCGAGTTTGTGTAATCAGTCTCACCGAGATTACGTTATGCCCTAACCCTAACCATATCGGTCCTACCGAGTTGCATGTCAGTCCCACCGAAAATCCTAACGGTCACTAGATTTGCTGAATCGGTCCGACCGAGTTTCTCAATTCGGTCCCACCGAGATTCGCAAGTTGTGTGTAACGATTAGATTTTGTGTGGAGGCTATATATACCCCGCCACCTCCTCTTCATTCGTGGAGAGAGCCATCAGAACGAACCTACACTTCCAATTTGCATTTTCTGAGAGAGAACCACCTACACTTGTGTTGAGGCCAAGATATTCCATTCCTACCATATGAATCTTGATCTCTAGCCTTCCCCAAGTTGGTTTCCACTCAAATATTCTTTCCACCAAATCCAAATCCTGTGAGAGAGAGAGTTGAGTGTTGGGGAGACTATCATTTGAATCTCAAGAGCAAGGAGTTCATCATCAACACACCATTTGTTACTTCTTGGAGAGTGGTGTCTCCTAGATTGGCTAGGTGTCACTTGGGAGCCTCCGACAAGATTGTGGAGTTGAACCAATGAGTTTGTAAGGGCAAGGAGATCGCCTACTTCGTGAAGATCTACCGCTAGTGAGGCAAGTCCTTCGTGGGCGACGGCCATGGTGTGATAGACAAGGTTGCTTCTTCGTGGACCCTTCGTGGGTGGAGCCCTCCGTGGACTCGCGCAACCATTACCCTTCGTGGGTAGAAGTCTCCATCAACGTGCATGTACGATAGCACCACCTATCGGAACCACGACAAAAACATCTGTGTCTCCAATTGCGTTTGAATTCTCCAAACCCTTCCCTTTACATTCTTGCAAGTTGCATGCTTTACTTTCCGCTGCTCATATACTCTTTGCATGCTTGCTTGAATTGTGTTGAGATTGCTTGAATTGTGCTAAGTTAGCTAAAATCTGCCAAAGACTAAAATTGGGAAAAGGATAAGTTTTTATTTGGTCAAGTAGTCTAATCACCCCCCCCCC
>NC_041381.1:89332120-89480671 GCF_002162155.2 Triticum dicoccoides
CCCCCCCCCCTTCTAGACATACTTTCGATCCTACAAGTGGTATCAGAGCCTTGGTCTCCATTTGCTTTGATTTCCATAGCTTTTGGTAGTCATAGCCTTGGTTTCACAACCTAGGAGAGTATGGCGTCTAGCAAGGGAAACTATCACCTTAGAGGTCCTTACTTTGATGGTTCTATTTTTGCTAGTTGGAAGCATAAGATGAAAATGCATATTCTTGGACATAACCCCGCCGTTTGGGCTATTGTGTGTATTGGCTTGCAAGGTGAATTCTTTGATGGGAGAGAACCGAACCGTGAAGCTAGCACGGAAGAGTTGAAGATGCTGCAATACAACGCTCAAGCTTGTGATATCCTCTTCAACATATTGTGCCCCAAAGAATTCAACAAAATCAGCCGTCTTGAGAATGCAAAGGAAATTTGGGATACTTTGATTGATATGCACAAAGGTACCGACTCTGTCAAGGAATCCAAGTTAGATGTGCTTGAAAGTCAGCTTGACAAGTTCAAAATGAAGGATGGTGAAGGTGTCGCTGAAATGTACTCTAGGCTTGCTCTTATCACAAATGAGATTGCCAGCTTAGGAAGTGAAGAGATGACCGACAAATTCATCATCAAGAAGATCCTAAGAGCTTTGGACGGAAAATATGATACCGTGTGCACATTGATCCAAATGATGCCCAATTACAAAGATCTCAAGCCAACGGAAGTCATTGGAAGAATTGTTGCTCATGAGATGTCACTCAAGGATAAGGAGGAACTTCACAACAAGTCAAGTGGTGCTTACAAGGCCTCATGTGAAGCCCCCACATCATCAAGTGAGAAACAAACCTTCAATGAAGAATTGAGCCTAATGGTGAAGAACTTCAACAAGTTTTACAAGAGTAGAAGCAAAGAGAGAAGCTCCAAGTCAAGGTCCTACAATGACAAAAGATCTTCTAGTCGAGAGCGAAATTGTTACAATTGTGGAAGACCCGGACACTATTCCAATGAGTGTACGTCACCCTACAAAAGAAGAGAAGAATCACCTAAGAGGAGAAGTAGAAGAGAAGAATCACCACCAAGAGAGAGAAGGAGTAGAGATGATTGTTATGAACGAAGAACATCCTGGAGAAGCAAGGATTCGGAAAGGAAGGACAAGTCATCAAGGAGCTACACAAAACAAAGACATCAAGCTCATGTTGGTGAATGGGTATTCGGCTCCGACTCCGACAATCACTCCGAGAGAAGTTATCACCCCGACTCCGAATATACTCAAGATGAAGGTGTTGCTGGTCTAGCACTTGTGTCAACCAACTCCTACGACATATTTGATTCACCAAATGAAGGACTTGGAAGATGCTTCACGGCTAAAGGCCCAAAGGTATCACATCCCGAGTATGTTGATTTAAATAGTGATGAAGATGACTTGTTAGGTGATGATGATTTACTTGTTGACAACTCTAGTGATGAATACTATGATGAAACATCAATTAATCATGCTAATCAAGATAAAACGAATGACAATGATAAGGAGAAGATTGAGCTTCTAACTAAAGAACTAAACACTCTTAAGTTAGCTCATGAAACTATCTTAGAAGACCATCGAGAACTTTTAAGGACTCATGAGAAGTTACGCTTTGAAAAGCTCAACCTTGAGCAAGAGCATGAGTTCTTAAAGGCAATCAATGATGATCTTCGTAAGAAAAGTTCTTCTTACATTGCCAAGCGTTTACTTTTATCTACTTACATGCCTCAAGTCAAGTCTAGTAACAAGAATAAGAAGGATTCTTCCTCTAGTAGTAACAATAATCATGCTAAATCCAATGTTGTTGCTTCTAGTAGTTCTCTTGATTCCAGTAATGATTCTCTTAGCCAAGTTACACTTGAGCAAGAAAATAGCTTATTGAAGGGAATTATAGAGAAAGGTGTTTACAAGAGCCTTGCCGGGAGTAAGCAATTCGATGAAATTGTACGCAAGCAAGGAAGGCACCGGAAGAACCAAGGTGTTGGTTTTGAACGAAAGTTCAATGCCAATGGAGTTGAGTGGGAAGAAGATCAATACCGCAAGACGAAGTTTGTTCCTCAACAAGAGAAGTATGATCCTACTTCCATCAAAGGGACACAAGCTCAAGATGATCTTCCACCACAAGACCACAAGCAAAAAGGCAAGGATAAGCTTCAAGAGGAGATTGATGCATTTGAAGAAGCTCCTAAGGCCTTGGTCAACTGGGTTCCCAAGACTTCATCAAGTTCTACTTCATCAAGTACGATTACAACTCCAAGGATTCCCATCAAGATGATGTGGATCCCGAAAAAGAAGAACTAGAGAGTTCTTGAGGGTGACTCCGCCAACATATTTCAATCATATCATTTTGGCAAGAACAAGTGCAATCAACTTCCACATCTTGCACTAGTTCAAGGAGTCACAAACCCTCTTGTTGGTAAGACAAGGGACAAGGTAACCTAATGCTTTCATAGACATCATCTTGTGTGTGCATCACTCTATGTCTATGGATATCCTTGTTTGTTCCTTGTGGGACTAACCCGTGTAGGTATTGAAAGTGCAACTCACTCCAAAGGATTGCTCCAAGTGATCTACATCAACATTGAGCATCCACATCTTCAACACCTACATGAAGTCAGCATCGACAAAACCCAAGGTTAGTTCATCCCTCTTAGGGGGGATCTCACATCTAGGGGGAGCTTTACTCTAAGAATTGAGTCAAAGCAACTCTAATGGTGTGAACACAACAATGCTTTATGTAAAAGTGGTAAACCCACTTGTGCTTAAACGATGAGTATGACCTATGATCAAATGTTCTCATTTGACTCCTAAGTCAATATACTCATATATAGATGACCTAGTCATCGCCAATTGCTTGATAGATGCTAGAATTGGTTGTGCATGCTTCGCCACATATTTCATTTGCCATTTTATTGTGTGAGCATGTTGGTTGCATATTTTACTCATTCGAGGACATCCACTTGTTATTTTGATTGTTTGGTTCCTTTTCTTTTGCCAAGTGGATGGACAAGAATGCCTAAGAACCTTCTCCAGCTATCTATGATTTTCTTGTCTCAAACTCTATTCATGCTACATCACAAAATTTGATTAAGTCAGATTCGAACCACTCTGTGTGAGGAGCACTCAGAGTCCCGATTCGTCATAGACTTAAACTTCCAAAACTTCTTTGTGCGTTTTGGTCTGACCAATTCTTCCATTTCGGTCATACCGAGATCACTAAGTCGATCTAGATTTTCAATCTCAGTGCAACCGATTTGAACTTTTTGGTCACACCGAGTTGCTGTAACTGCTTGCAGTTATGCATCTCGGTGCCACCGAGTTGTTCCACTCGGTCACACCGACAGGGTCAGGCTATATATATCCACAGGTCAAATTTTGGAAATTTCTCTGAACTCTTTCGCCCGCGCTTAGCCTGCTCTGCCTCCCTGGGTCTCCGGATCGTCCTCCTCATCGCGAGCTGCCTCCCGCCGCTGTCTCCGCCGCCGTCAACGGGAATCGTCTCCACCATTGCCGCCGTAGCAAGACCATCGCCGAACTAGGGTATGGACTTGATCTTTGTGCTATTCCTAACTCCGAATTCCTAGCACATTTTTTTGCCATTAATCTTGCCACGATTGAGATCATCTTATCCACTGAAAACACTCCGTAGATTAGATGTGAATTGAAAATTTAGGGTTACGTTTCCGTCGAAACCATCTCGGACCAACTGAGTTGTAGAACTCGGTTCCACCGATTCGGCTAAGGCCATTGCACATGTGATTCTCGGTCTGACCGAGAATTGCAAATCGGTGTGACTGAGTTCAGGACTTTGTGAAACCCTAGCAGTCTTGGTGCCACCGAACTGTGACTCGGTCTGACCGAGTTCACTAGTTTAGGTTCCAAAAGCTGCTTCGGTATCATCGAGTTCACAAATCGGTAGATCCGAAATGCTTTCTGTGGAAAACTAAAACTAAGTTTTTGACTCATTCTTTTGCAAAAACCTATGTATTTTGTGATGCTCATCTACTCTACCTCATCTATATCTATTCACAGGGTCTGCTGTTAGTGTTTGCCACATGTTTGATCAAAGTGACAGTCAGAACAAGTCTGAGGAGCAGGTTCAGATGAGTGAGGGCACTAGTCCCTCTAGCAGCTATGGTGATGGAAGCAGGAGCACACCCAGCAACTTACCCAAGGCAGCGACCAGGGCCAGAAAGAAGAGAACCTTAGATTCTAAGGATGAAGACTATGTGGCTGTTGAGGATGAGGCCACTTCCAAGAAGAAGGTGCTCAAGAAGGAGTATGGCACAGCTGCTGCCACTAAGCCTGGTATGAAGACCAAAGCACCTGCCAAAAGAATTCCCATGTCTAAGGCCAGAGCCTCTACTCAAGTACCTTTGGAATCTGAACCCAAGGAGGCTACTGCAGAAGGGAAGAAGAGGAAGGAAAGGGTCAAGAAGACCATGGCCAGGGTTGTTGGAAAGCCTTCCATGATGGAAGAAGAAGAAGAGGAAGAGGTTGCTGCACCAGCACCCAAAGCTCAAAAGCTTATGGGTGATGCCATCAGGTTAGGGGCTGCTTCATTAAATCCCAAAGAAGCTCCTAAGGCAGCTGCTCCAAAGCCCAAATCTGCACCCAAGAGGAATACAAGGAACATTCCTGCTGGAGAGAAGAACAAGGCCCCAGTGCCTGAAGCTGCTGTTGAAGAAGAAGATGATGAGGAACATGTCTTGAGAAAGTTGAAGCCCAAAATTCCAGATCACAATGATGTTCATCATGTACCTGGGGATATGAAGCTGAGGAAGGATGCAGGACTCAGGTAGTGGAGATTGACTGATCCCTATGCAGTCAGGAGGAGAACTGTTGTGGACTACATGTTCCATACAAAGGAACAGCGGGACTTCTATGAGATAGTGCTGCTTGACAAGAAGCCAATTGTCTGTGATATGAGATGGGTAGACTGGGAGTACTTCAGGAAGAATGAAGAGCATTATCCAGGGGTGTATGACGGTTTCAATGCTTGTGGAGTGGATGACTTTGTTGGGCAGAAGCTCACAAAGTGGAATGATGAGCTTATTATGCAGTTCTACTCCACAACTCACTTCTACCCAGATGGAAGGATTTTCTGGATGTCTGAAGGTACTAGGTACCAATCATCAGTTGAAGAATGGGCAAAATTGATCAATGCACCTAAGGAGAATGAGGATGACTTGGATGTCTATGCCAAGAAGAAGAAGGATCACAACTCCATGGCACACATGTACAGAGAGATCCCAGATGCTGTAGTTGAGACACACAAGTTTGGATCAGTACATTACCTTATGTCAGGATTTCCAACAATCAACTGGATCCTTAGGCACACTCTTTTGCCTAACGATCAGAGGCCATGCTATCAACCTACTTCACATATTTGATGTGCCTCAAAAATTCAAGGTCATGAGCCTCATAGTGGAAACTATCAAGAGGACAGTTGTAGATCAGAAGAGAAGTTGTGGGTATGCCCCACAGATCCAGGAGCTAATCAACTCCAAGATGGGCACTGGCACATACCTCTTGGACAAGGAACACATGCCCATCTATCCAGATTTTGAGGACAACACAGTGGTAATGGATGAAGATGAACCATCTTCTGTGCAAGCACAAGCAAAGAAGGAGAAGGCAAGGACTGAAAAGGCTGCAAAGATGCCAACCATTGATGAGGCATCTCAGTACTTCTTGAAGAGCAAGCAGGATCAGCTTGGCTACTTGATTGCCTCCACTCTGAGGATTGAGAAGGGATTGGCCACCCTGACTCAAAACCAGGAGAGCCTGGAGAGGATCATGGAGCAGAAGTTCTATGACTTGGATGTGAAGGTCACTGAGATACAGTCAGTTGTTGAGCAACTTCAGGATGACATGCAGGAGAGGAAGGGCACGACTACTACTGATGCTTTTGCTAGAGTGCCCAGGAGCCAGAGATCAGCTGTAGTGCCTGTTCTAGACACCAGAGCCACTTCATCTGCACCAGCTACAACTTTTGTGCAACCAGCTCCAGCACCTACTCCACCAGCTCCATCCACATCAACTGAAGTCTTCGTCCAAGGAGCCATCTCTACACCACCACCTGAAGACCAAGCCTGAGAGTCGATTTAGTGCTATGCATTTTCTATGAACTTTTTGGTAACTTGTTGCCAAAGGGGGAGAAAAATGTATAGATCGTAGGCTTCGAGAGAGTGTGTGCTTTTGTTCTCTCTTGTTTTGGTGGTTGAACTTTATTTGCTTGTTTGAGATACTTTATGCTTTTGTGAGATACTTGGATGATCATGTGTTTGATCATATGCTACCTTAATGCTTGTTGGATGAAATTATCCTTTTATCTCTATATGATCATTCACTTTGCTTGGTGATGAGTGCATGTATTTCATTATTATCATTTTGAGCGCTCCACCAAGATGTATGTGACATGGAAGGGTAACCCATGATCCCAACTCATTGTGCATTTGCAGTCCAAAGCAAATTCTAAACTATGCACACATTTAGGGGGAGCTCTTACATTTCACATAGTTCTCAAAGCGACAATGTTTTTCACTCTTATTATCATTTGTCGAAGCTTTGATCTATATGTTGTCATCAATTACCAAAAAGGGGGAGATTGAAAGTGCAACTATCCCTAGGTGGTTTTGGTAATTCCTAACAACATATACCTCACTGAGCTAATGCTATTTCAAGATGAATATTTCAGGAAAGCTCAATGATTGGCATGGCATGGATGACAAAAGTGGACCCCTCAAAATGCTAAGGACAAAAGGATTGGCTCAAGCTCAAAGCTCAAGACTCTACATTTTATATTTTAGTGATCCAAGATCACATTGAGTCTATAGGAAAAGCCAATACTATCAAGGAGCGATGAGGTGTTGCTTAATGGCTTGCTTGCTCAAAATGCTTAGTGATATGTTCCAAAGCCCTCAACTACTTTCTCACATCCACATATGACCTAAACCAAAAGTCAAACTCGGCCCCACCGATTCTTTCTATCCGGCGCCACCGAGTTCAGATGTCATAGCCACTGCCACAAACCCTAGGCAAATCGGTCTCACCGATAGGGATCTCGATCTCACCGAGATGGGATTGTAATCTCTCTGTTTCCCTTCATAACATTTCGGTACCACCGAGATGAGCGATCGGTCCCACCGAGATTGCAATGTAAACTCTCTGTTTCCTTTTCGTAACATTTTGGTCTCACCGAAATGAGCGAACCGGTCCCACCGAGTTTACCTGACCAACTCTCTGGTTAGCTTATTACCAAAATCGGTCCTACTGAGTTTGTGTAATCAGTCTCACCGAGATTACGTTATGCCCTAACCCTAACCATATCGGTCCTACCGAGTTGCATGTCAGTCCCACCGAAAATCCTAACGGTCACTAGATTTCTTGAATCGGTCCGACCGAGTTTCTCAATTTGGTCCCACCGAGACTGGCAAGTTGTGTATAACGGTTAGATTTTGTGTGGAGGCTATATATACCCCTCCACCTCCTCTTGATTCGTGGAGAGAGCCATCAGAATGAACCTACACTTCCAACTTGCATTTTCTGAGAGAGAACCACCTACACTTGTGTTGAGGCCAAGATATTCCATTCCTACCATATGAATCTTGATCTCTAGCCTTCCCCAAGTTAATTTCCACTCAAATATTCTTTCCACCAAATCCAAATCCTGTGAGAGAGAGTTGAGTGTTGGGGAGACTATCATTTGAAGCACAAGAGCAAGGAGTTCATCATCAACACACCATTTGTTACTTCTTGGAGAGTGGTGTCTCCTAGATTGGCTAGGTGTCACTTGGGAGCCTCCGACAAGATTGTGGAGTTGAACCAAGGAGTTTGTAAGGGCAAGGAGATCGCCTACTCCGTGAAGATCTACCGCTAGTGAGGCAAGTCCTTCGTGGGCGACGGCCATGGTGGAATAGACAAGGTTGCTTCTTCATGGGCCCTTCGTGGGTGGAGCCCTCCGTGGACTTGCGCGACCGTTACCCTTCGTGGGTTGAAGTCTCCATCAACGTGGATGTACCATAGCACCACCTATCGGAACCACGATAAAAACATCTATGTCTCCAATTGTGAGGGAGTCCTGGACTAGGGGGTATCCGGACAGCCGGACTATCATCGTCGGCCGGACTCCAAGACTATGAAGATACAAGATTGAAGACTTCGTCCCGTGTCCGGATGGGACTTTCCTTGGAGTGGAAGGCAAGCTTGGTGATACGGATATGTAGATATCCTACCATTGTAACCGACTCTGTGTAACCCTAGCCCTCTCCGGTGTTTATATAAACCGGAGGGTTTTAGTCCGTAGGACATACAACCATTACAACAATCATACCATAGGCTAGCTTCTAGGGTTTAGCCTCCTTGATCTCGTGGTAGATCAACTCTTGTACTACCCATATCATCAATATCAATCAAGCAGGAGTAGGGTTTTACCTCCGTCGAGAGGGCCCGAACCTGGGTAAAAACATCGTGTCCCCTGTCTCCTGTTACCATCCGCCTAGACGCACAATTCGGGACCCCCTACCCGAGATCCGCCGGTTTTGACACCGACATTGGTGCTTTCATTGAGAGTTCCTCTGTGTCATCACTGATAGGCTTGATGGATTCTTCAATCAACAACAACGCCGTCCAGGGTGAGACTTTTCTCCCCGGACAGATCTTCGTGTTCGGCGGCTTCGCACTGCGGGCCAATTCACTTGGCCATCTGGAGCAGATCGAAATCTATGCCCCTGCCATCAGGTCAGGTTTGGAAGCCTAAACTTCACGGCTGACATCCGCGGGGACTTGATCTTCGATGGAGTCAAGCCACAGCCGAGCGTGCCACACTGTCACGATGGGCATTATCTAGCTCTGCCGCTGGACTGTACCCTAGAGGCCGCACACAAGTCCGCTCTGACCCATAGTTCAGAGCCGACCACGCAGATCAAGGACAGGTGGCTGGACACCGCCTCGGGAGCTGCAACTTCCACGGCGATGGAGCCGAATACTGACCTTGTCCCTTATAAAGCTCGTGACTCTGAGGCGCCGGACTCCTTGCCGGACTCCGAACCTCCTGCGCCCCTGCCAATCGAATCCGATTGGGCGCCGATCATGGAGTTCACCGCCGCGAACATCTTTCAACACTCACCCTTTGGCGACATCCTAAATTTGCTAAAACATCTCTCGTTATCAGGAGAACCCTGGCCGGACTGCGGTCTGGATGGTTGGGATGCGGACGACGAAGAAATTCGAGGCCCACCCACCACCCACTTTGTAGCCACTGTCGATGATCTAACCGACATGCTAGACTATGACTCCGAAGACATCGACGGTATGGACGACGATGCCGGAGACGATCAAGAACCAGCGCCTACAGGGCACTGGAAGACAACCTCGTCATACGACATATACATGGTGGACACCCCAAAGGATGGGGACGGCGAAGAAGCAGCGGAGGCGGATTCTTCTAAGAAATAGCCCAAGCGCCGACGTCAGCGGCGCCGCTCTAAATCCCGCCATAGTAAGAATGAAGAGTCCGGCACCGGACATAATAACACCCCAGAGAGTGCCGAAGACAACCCCCTCCAGCAAGATTCAGCACAGGAGGACGGAGTAGCCAGCCCTCAGGAGAGAGCGGCAGACGAGGAGGACGAAAATTACATGCCTCCCTCCGAAGACGAGGCAAGCCTCAATGACGACGAATTCGTCGTGCCCGAGGATCCCGTCAAACAAGAGCATTTTAAACGCAGGCTAATGGCCACGGCGAACAGCCTAAAGAAAAAGCAGCAACAGCTTCAAGCTGATCAAGACCTGCTGGCCGACAGATGGACCGAGGTCCCCGCGGCCGAAGAGTATGAACTTGAACGCCCCTCCAAAAGCTACCCAAAACGCAAGTTGCTCCCCCGACTATAGGAGGAAACGTACAAACCTTCATCACCAGCGCACAATATGGAAGACCGACCACCCCGTGGTCGCGACAGAGAGGCATCTAGGCCCTCCATCAGAACCATACCCCGGCACCGCTCGAAAAGTACGAAGCCACGGGGGAATGCGCCGGACTTGCGGGATATATTGGAGGACAAGGCAAGACAATCCAGATCTATCTACGGATCACGTGGGCGCCCCACGACCCACGACGACCACCGTCGCGCCGGATATAGCAACTCCGGCCGGGCCGAACACAGCAGACAACGCTCTCTTGAGCTACGTCGTGATATTGCTCAATATAGAGGCGCCGCACACCCACTATGCTTCACAGATGAAGTAATGGATCATCAAATCCCTGAAGGGTTTAAACCCGTGAACATTGAATCCTACGATGGCACAACAGACCCCGCGGTTTGGATCGAGGATTATCTCCTTCACATCCATATGGCCCGCGGCGACGATCTCCACGCCATCAAGTACCTCCCACTCAAGCTTAAAGGACCAGCTCGGCATTGGCTTAACAGCTTGCCAGCAGAGTCAATTGGGTGTTGGGAGGACCTGGAAGCCGCATTCCTCGATAACTTCCAGGGCACATATGCGCGACCACCAGACGCCGATGACCTAAGCCACATAATTCAGCAGCCAGACGAATTGGCCAGACAATTCTGGACATGGTTCTTAACAAATAAAAGTCAAATCATCGACTGTCCGGATGCAGAGGCCCTTGTAGCCTTCAAACATAACATCCGCGACGAGTGGCTGGCCCGGCACCTATGACAGGAAAAGCTGAAATCCATGGCAGCCCTCACTTCACTCATGACCCGCTTCTGTGCGGGAGAGGACAGCTGGCTAGCTCGCAGCAACAACCTCAGCAAAAATGCTGGCAGTCCGGATACTAAGGACCACAATGGCAGGTCGCGTCGAAACAAAAACAAACGCCGCATTAACGGCGATAACAATGAGGATACGGCAGTCAACGCCTGATTCAGAGGCTCTAAACCCGGTCAGCGGAAGAAGCCATTCAAAAGAACCACTCCGAGTCCGTCCAATTTGGACCGAATACTCGACCGCTCTTGCTAGATACATGGCACCCCCGAAAAGCCAGCTAACCACACCAACAGAGATTGTTGGGTATTCAAGCAGGCAGGCAAGTTAATTGCCGAAAACAATGACAAGGGGCTGCATAGCGACGACGAGGAGGAGACCCGGCCGCCGAACAGTAGAGGACAGAAGGGTTTCCCCCCACAAGTGCGGACGGTAAATATGATATACGCAACCCACATACCCAAGAGGGAGCGGAAGCGTGCACTTCAGGACGTATATGCGATGGAGCCAGTCGCCCCGAAGTTCAATCCATGGTCCTCTTGCCCGATCACTTTTGATCGAAGGGACCACCCCACCAGTATCCGCCATGGCGGATTCGCCGCATTGGTTTTAGACCCAATCGTCGATGGATTTCACCTCACTAGAGTCCTCATGGACGGCGGCAGCAGCCTGAACCTGCTTTATCAGGATACAGTGTGCAAGATGGGCATAGACCCCTCAAGGATTAAACCTACAAAGACGACCTTCAAAGGCGTCATACCAGGTGTCGAGGCCAATTGTACAGGCTCGGTCACGCTGGAAGTGGTCTTCGGATCCCAGGATAATTTCCGAAGCGAGGAGTTAATCTTTGACATAGTCCCGTTCCGTAGTGGCTATCACGCCCTGCTCGGACGAACCGCGTTTGCAAAGTTCAACGTGGTGCCGCATTATGCATACCTCAAGCTCAAGATGCCAGGCCCTCGTGGAGTCATCACGGTCAACGGAAACACTGAACGCTCCCTCTGAACGGAGGAACACACAGCGGCTCTCGCGGCAGAAGTACAGAGCAGCGTCTTAAGGCAATTTTCGAGTCCGGCCGTTAAAAGACCGGACATGATTAAATGCGCCCGGAGTAACATACACCAAGACCCCCTGGCACGTTCCGAGCACGCGTAGCAATGCGGCCCCAACCCCAGCCCTAGAATGATTGCAAGACCAGCTTTTCGCGTACATCATTACGCTCTGGAGATACCTTGGGCATAGGGGGAGGGGCACGACCACGACATGCCCAGAGTGCGGCTCAACCACACCAGGGGCTCCTAAGTGTGTCGCTCTTTTTCTTTTCCTTTTTTTATTTTTATCCACAGGACTCCGTTGACAAGAGGCCCTGTCCGGCAGTAGATCTGCCGAACTCACGATGCAACAGCCAGGGAGGAACAAGGGCTACGACGAACACTCAGGTGGTCTCCATTACGAGCATTAAATCTGTTTATTACACCATTCCGCAGCCCACCCCTGGAGGTGGACATGTTTAAAATAGTCCACTCCCTTGCTTACCGCACTATTTGTATCGTTCTGCACTCACGGCAGAATTCCTTGAATAAACAATGCATCACTTTTTCGCTTATAATTGCATTCCTTTATTTATATATATGTTCATTTATGACATCTTGCGTCCGTACAATTTGGTACGGCCGAATACACCAGGGGCTTATGTTCCCCGCATTATGGTGTGAAGTCCGAACACTTCCACAAGTGCGGCACCCCGAACTTATAGCACTATATGCATCGGCTCCGAATCATGTCTTGGGTCAATAGTTGGGTTTGCCCAGCTCCCATGTTTTGGTACCTTACGTTCCGTTCCGTCGGCTAAGGTAGCACTGGGAGAACCACTGCGATTGCGCCCCGGTTGAGCTGGGCGAGCGCCTCAGTGGAGAAAGCTAAAACTGACTGTCATGATAAGGCGAGAGCTGGTCGCTGTTCGAGAGGTCTTTTCGAGTCCTTAAAGACTTATGCCGCTTAGAGCGAGGAACCGGCTGTGTCCGGCCAAGGCGTGGATAGCACCCCGAATTCGGTCTTTCGAACACTAGGGGCTTCGCCGAAATTTAAAATTATAGAATTCTATGGCTAAGTGAGAGTGTTCAAGCATTATAAGTCCGATTGCCTTGTTCATTGTGTTGAGCGCCTCCCTAGATGGACCCAAAAATGGGAACAAGAGCGCTCAAGTTTATCCCGAACACCCCAGCACTCGTGTCATGGGGGCTGAAGCCGACGACTTGCCATCTCTCAGATTTGATAAACGGCCGCACAGAAGGTAATATTTTAAATCAAACAAGCGTTGCTTAGCGCATATGAACAAAGTTTTCAGCGCACAGGATAACACATTGTGAGTCTACTAAAAAATTACATCTCTGGGGCACTCATCCGCAATCTTGCGGGCACCCTTCAGGACAGTCTTATAGTACATTTCGGGCGTACGATACTCCTTGCCCGCCGGTGGCGCGTCCGTCAGAAGCCTCTCAGCATCCAGCCTGCCCCAGTGCACCTTTGCGCGGGCAAGGGCCCGACGGGCACCTTCAATACAGGCGGAGCGCTTGATGACCTCCACCCAAGGGCACGCATCCACCAGCCGCCGCACGAGGCCGAAGTAGCTCCCAGGCATGGCCTCTCCAGGCCACAGCCGGACTATGAGGCCCTTCATGGCCTGCTCGGCTACCTTGTGGAGCTCGACCAGCTGCTTTAGCTGATCGCTAGGGGGCACCGGATGTCCGGCCTCAGTGTACTGAGACCAGAAGACCTTCTCCGTTGAGCTCCCCTCCTCGGCCCGATAGAATGTGGCGGCATCGGACACGCTGCAAGGTAGATCTGCAAACGCCCCTGGAGAGCTCCGAATCCGGGTAAGTAACAGGTAATTTACATTCACATGCTTGCTTTGCATGAAAAATGCCTTACCCGCCGCTATCTTCTTCATTGCCTCAATCTCCTGGAGGGACTTATGGGCCTCGGCCTTGGCGGCTTTGGCACTTTCAAGAGCCGAGGCAAGCTCGGACTCTCGAGTCTTTGAGTCGCGCTCCAAACTCTCATGCTTTTCCATGAGAGCCTGGAGCTCTTGCCGCACCTCCGCCACCCGCGCCTCCTGCTTCTCTCGCTCCGCCCGTTCCGCGGCTGCATTGCGTTCGGCCGCGGACACGGCCTCCTTCAGGGTCGCCACCTTGTTCGTGGCCCCTGCAGTAGCCACGTTATCCTTGTTATTTCTATTGCAACCTAAATCCTTTTCTGTAAGGTACAAATTTCAAAGTGGTGTTACTCACCTTCTTTGTCCTCGAGCTGCTTCTTGGCAAGGCCGAGCTCTTGCTCGGACCGCTCGAGGTCCTGCTTCAAAGCACCGACCTCCGCAGTCAGTGCGGCAGAGGTCAGCAACGCAGCCTGCAAACCCATATTGACATAATTTTTAGCAACCCTGCGTATATCTTTTTTAGATCCTCAGTCCGGTTTTTCTTTCTGAACACCGAACCGAGCATCAGGGGCTACTATCTATGCGGTATTACATTACATATTTTAAAACTTCTTACCTCAAAGCCTGTTAGAAGGCTGCTGCAGGCTTCGGTCAGCCCGCTCTTGGCGAGCTGAACCTTCTGAATCACCGCACTCATGATAGTGCGGTGCTCTTCCTTGATGGAAGCGCCGTTGAGCGCCTCAACAAGTTATCCGGCGCCTCCGGTTGGACGGGGGCCGCCGGTGCCACGGTCTTGCCCTTCTTACGAAGGGGCCGTCCGCCGGACTCCGGAACCACTTTGGGTTCCAGTGTGGAGTCCGGCGCGAAGTTCGGGAGGTCGCCCTGTGCCACCTCTGGGTCCTCCTTCTCCGGATGGGTCCCTCCCTGGGATCCCATCTCGACGTCGTCAGCGTCGCGGGGAGAGGAGGCGGTTGGGAGTGAAGTGCTGTTCACATCCGACGAATCCAAGGACCCGCTCGACGAAGCGGGAAGATCGTCCTTGGGTGGACTGCAGGGTTGTATGCGGCGTTAGAAAGACACCAACTGGCAAAAAGAAAAATCATGAAGTCATTCGAGAGTCCGGATACTTACGACTTCGCCAGGGGCTTGGCCCTTGGAGGCCAATCCTCGTCGTCGCCACCGGCGTTGGCGGAACAGTCTGGGGGAAGAGCCTTTCCCTTCTTGGACCCTTCGGCCTCCCTAGCTGGGGAGGCCTTCCTTTTCTTCCCTCCCCCCGCTGGGGGAGGGGCCTTTTTCTTCTCCTCCTCGTCCTCGGGGGAGGAGTCCGCCTCGGAGTCATCGGACACCTGAAAACGGGAACTCTTTCGAGTACCCGTGGCCTCCTTCTTGGCCTTCTTCTCCGGCACCACATGGGGTGCCGGAACCAGCAGCCCCGCTAGACGGGCATCTACTGGGTCTTCTGGCAAGGGGGCCGGACAGTTAGCCTGATTGGCCATCTTCAGCCAGTCCTGTCAAAGGAAAGGGGAGATTAGATCCCGCATAGGGTCAAAACTATGGAAAACAAGTGTCCCGTAAGGGGTAGAATCACTTACCTCGTCAGCCGGATGCTGCGAGCGAAATCCGCGATCTTCGGTAGCGGATGCGGGAGCCTCGGCGCCCTTGAAAAGCACCTTCCAGGCATCTTCGTACCTAGTGTCGAAGAGCCTGCTCAAGGTTTGGTGCTGTGCCAGATTGAACTCCCACAATTTAAAGGCCCGTTGTTGGCACGGGAGAATCCGGCGGATGAGCATGACTTGGACCATGTTGACAAGCTTGAGCTTCTTGTTCACCAGCTTCTGGATGCAGGCTTGGAGTCCGGTCAGCTCCTCCGAATCACCCCAAGTCAGGCCACTCTCCTTCCAAGAGGTGAGCCGTGTGGGGATTCCAGATCTGAATTCGGGGGCCGCTGTCCATTTAGGGTCACGCGGCTCGGTGATGTAGAACCACCCCGATTGCCATCCCTTGATGGTTTCCACGAAGGCGCCCTCGAGCCAGATGATGTTGGGTATCTTGCCCACCATGGCGCCTCCGCACTCTGCCTGATTCCCCTTCACTACCTTCGGCTTGACATTGAAGGTCTTGAGCCACAAGCCGAAGTGGGGCTGGATGCAGAGGAAGGCCTCACACACGACGATAAACGCCAAGATGTTGAGGATGAAATTCGGCGCCAGATCATGGAAATCTAGGCCATAGTAGAACATGAGCCCCCGGACAAAGGGGTGAAGTGGAATGCCTAGTCCGCGGAGAAAATGGGGAAGGAAAACCACCCTCTCATGGGGCCTGGGGGTGGGGATGAGCTGCCCCTTGTCGGGAAGCCGGTGCGCGATGTCGCTGGACAGGTATCCGGCGCCGCGCAGCCTTTCGATGTGCCCCTCCGTAATGGAGGAGGCCATCCACTTACCTCCCACTCCGTACATGGCTGGAGAAGGTTGAGGCGAGATGTGCGGGCTTGGGCGCTGGAGCTCGAGTGCGCGATGGATAAGCAAAGGAGGAAGAAGGCGTAGGTAAAAAAGGGTGGATCCTTATCCCCTTATATATGGGCAGACGAAGACTATGCGTCCCCACCGGCCTGGTAAAACTCGCTTATCTCCCAAGCGCCACCATCAATGGCGTGGTTGGGTTACCCACATCCGTATTGATGGGAATCCCGGAATAAGGGGAACACGATCTCTGCTTCGACAAGACGTGCCAAGGAAACCGCTTCGCTAAACGCGCTGAGGTGGTATAATAAAAAACGATTCAAGTAAAGGCTTGGTGGTGGTGTGACGTCATGCCACAGAAAACGTCGGCAGATTGAACTTGTGCACACATCATTCTCTCTATGGTGGAATGTGGAATTTATTTTGCAGAGCCGGACACTATCCTGGTGTTCACAATCTTCTATGAATTATTCGGAGGAGGAACCCGCCTTGCAATGCCGAACAATATGCGCGTCGGACTCATCGTCATTGAAGCCTGGTTCAGGGGCTACTGAGGGAGTCCTGGACTAGGGGGTGTCCGGACAGCCGGACTATCATCGTCGGCCGGACTCCAAGACTATGTAGATACAAGATTGAAGACTTCCTCCCGTGTCCGGATGGGACTTTCCTTGGCGTGGAAGGCAAGCTTGGCGGTACGGATATGTAGATCTCCTACCATTGTAACCGACTCTGTGTAACCCTAGCCCTCTCCGGTGTCTATATAAACCGGAGGGTTTTAGTCCGTAGGACATACAACCATTACAACAATCATACCATAGGCTAGCTTCTAGGGTTTAGCCTCCTTGATCTCGTGGTAGATCCACTCTTGTACTACCCATATCATCAATATCAATCAAGCAGGAGTAGGGTTTTACCTCCATCGAGAGGGCCCGAACCTGGGTAAAAACATCGTGTCCCCTGTCTCCTATTACCATCCGCCTAGACGCACAGTTAGGGACCCCCTACCCGAGATCCGCCGGTTTTGACACCGACAAATTGCGTTTGAATTCTCCAAACCCTTCCCTTTACATTCTTGCAAGTTGCATGCTTTACTTTCCTCTGCTCATATACTCTTTGCATGCTTGCTTGAATTGTGTTGAGATTGCTTGAATTGTGCTAAGTTAGCCAAAATCTGTCAAAGACTAAAATTGGGAAAAGGATAAGTTTTTATTTGGTCAAGTAGTCTAATCACCCCCCTTCTAGACATACTTTCGATCCTACAGAGTCCCCATACCTTTCCTCGCCAGCTTTTCCTGGGAGGGTCATGAGAAAACCAGGTGCGAGAGACCCAGTGAGGTGGCGTGCTCCAGGCATGACCTGGGCGCGGCTCCCGTAACCAGCCCCCTCGCGCGGCCCTCCCGTAGGGAAAGCGGCGTGGTGAGGCCGGACAGCGAGCCTAGTGGCCCTCCTGAGGTTACTGCAGACGCTTAGGTGCCCTCAGTTTGTTTATTCACCAGCGCGGAGCATGGTGCTTCCACTTTAGCGTGGGCATAGCCGCTCCTCGATAGTGTCCTCCATCAGCGCAGAGCATTGGGATTCCACTGGTGCGTGTGCATAGTCGCTCCTCGACAATGTCGTCCACCAGCACGGAGCATGGGGCTTCCACTGGTGCATGGGTGGGAGCTCCCTCGAGGGGGCTCTCCGGGGCATGTACAGCCCCGTCCGTACGCGTGGCTAGCACAGCAGGACTGGAGGAGGTGTATATGGGCACTCGTGAGCTAGCGCGGGACTCACGAGGCCCTACCTCAAGGTGGGTTGCACCTGAATTTTAGCGCGGGCGCTTGTAAGAGACCTGCGAGATGTGTGAGGTAGCCTGCGCCGAGTGAATCTCCGGAGGACATCGCATGAGAACGCCAAGAAACAATGACCCCTAGAGGTGACATGAATGGGGCCGGTCCGCCAAACAGAGCTCAGTCGTTGGATTTCTCGATGCTGCAGGGACGGACCCGAGCACAGACGCTGTGCCCAGTCTTCTCATGCAATAATCCTAAAGAAAGACAACCGACGCACGGCTCCCACGGCGGCGAGGCACCGAGTTGCACGCCCTGACTTATCCACACGCTATTAGCTCATGCGAGAACAAGGCACCAAGGACCACGGGAGGTGACGTGCATGGGAGCTGGCCCACGAGACAGAGCTCGACCACTTGGGTTTAGCGGCGCTGCAGGGACGGACCCGAGCACATATGTCATGCCAGTCCTTAATCATGAGGCGGTTGTGGGCGGGCTCGTGAGGGCGCACAACGTTCATGGTGATGAAGCACTGGACATGCAGGTTTTAATATCTTAGGAAATTCATAAGAGGTGAAACAAGTTCTGATACATGCGCAAAATGATACATGCTGTAGGGGCTGGCTCTAGCAGCTTGAGGATGATGCAGCACAGGGGGCGCCCTCAATTGAAGGAATGTTGGGGTAGCTGAAGATGCGCGCTGCAGAGGTCGTTCCTCACGAGTCGTCTGGCTCCTGAGTCTTGGGGGCTCCGGAGGTTCCAGAACCTCCTCCGTCAAGATTGCCTAGCGCCTGGCCTCATGAGTCGCCATGACGCCCTACATGTAGCGCTGGTGCGTGGCAGCCATGTTCAGCAGGCCGAACGGCATGCAGACATAGCTGCGGGGGCAGCCCCCACTCCGGCCGACGTGAGAAGGCCAGAAGAGCTCCTAAGAAGCAACCCTGTTGAGGCCTGGGATGTTGACGTAGACGCGTAGCTCGCCACCCACGCCAAGGGCGGCAGCTGCACTGAGTGGTGTGGGGTGGCGCTCGCCGCACATGGCTCGCGCCTCCTAAAGCTCTTCGATTGCCTTGGTGACGAACTCCTGAGCACCTGGCGCCTCGCGCCTTGCGCCTTGCTCACGGAAGCGCACGTTGAAGCACGCCTCCACATGGTGCCCGAACGCCTCCCTCGTGACGTTGGTCAGGTCAGAGGCCCTCCAGACAGGAGCCCCCGAGCCCGTCCTGAGAGGGGCGCCAAGCGCGCCTTCCTATACGAGAGGGAAATGCGCCCCAACAGTGGGCGCGGGGCCTGAGGCACGATTGCCGGATGCCCCAGCCTCCTAAGGGCCCTAATAACCACAAGTATAGGGGATCACAACAGTTTTCGAGGGTAGAGTATTCAACCCGAATTTATTGGCTCGACACAAGGGGAGAAAAAGAATATTTGCAAGTATTAGTAGCTGAGTTGTCAATTCAACCACACCTGAAGATTAATTATCTACAACAAAGTGATCAGTAGCAAAGTAGTATGATAGTTTTCATAATAGTAGCAACATCAATAGTAACAGTAACAGTGGTAGCAATGCTTTTGTAGCAAGTGCAATAGTAACAATGGCAGTAGGAACTTAGCAAGAACAATATGAGAGAAATTTGTAGGCATTGGATCGTGAATTCGTTTGATGATATTCATCATATAACAGTCATAATTTAGGGCTATACGGCACTAGCTCTAGTTCCTAAATATAATGTAGGCATGTATTCTGTAAATAGTCATACATGCTTATGGAAAGAACTTGCATGCCATCTTTTGTCCTACCCTCCCGTGGCAGCGGGGTCCTTTTGGAAACTAAGGGATATTAAGGCCTCCTTTTAATAGAGAACCGGAACAAAGCATTAACACATAGATAATAAATGAACTCCTCAAACTACGGTCATCACCGGGAAGTGTCCCAACTTCTGTCACTCCGGGGTTGCCGAATCATAACACGTAGTAAGTGACAATAACTTGCAAGATTGGATCTAGAACATAGATATAATGGTGATAACATAAAAGGTTCAGATCTGAAATCACGACACCCGGGCCCAAAGTGGCAAGCATTAAGCATGGCAACGTCATAGCAACATCAATCTCAGAACATAATGGATACTAGAGATCAAACCCTGACAAAACTAACTCGATTACATGATGAATCTCATCCGACTCCTCACCGACCAACGAGCCTATGAAGGAATTACTCACTCCTGGTGGGGAGCATCATGGAATTGGCGATGGAGAAGGGTTGGTGATGACGAAGATCGAAGATCCCCCTCTCCGGAGCCCCAAACGGACTCCAGATTTGGCCTCTCGATGAAGAATAGGAGGTAGTGGCGGCTCCATCTCGTGAAACACGATAATTCTTTCTCCCCTTCTTTTTCTGTGAATATGTGAATTTATAGCGTTGGAATCAGGGTCTGCGAGGCCACCAGGTGGGGACAACCCACCTGGGCGCGCCTGGAGGGAGGGCGTGCCCTGGTGGGTTGTGCCCACCCAGGTGCCCCCCCCCCTCTTGTGGTTCTTGGCTCCAGAAATTATCTTTATTATTCCTCGCAAAGTTTCATTCCAATCCGAGAACTTTTATTTCTGCACAAAAACAACACCATGGCAATTCTGCTGAAAACAGCGTCAGTTGGGGTTAGTTCCATTCATATCTTGCAAATTGGAGTCCAAAATAAGAGGAAAAGCGTTAGGAAAAGTAGATACGACAGAGACGTATCAACTCCCCCAAGCTTAAACCTTTGCTTGTCCTCAAGAAATTCAGTTGATAAACTGAAAGTGAAAAAGAAAAACTTTTATGAACTCTTTTGCTCTTGTTTACATAAATAAGCTTAAGTAGCACCTAGTGTCACATCCCTAGCTTCTGGCATTGCTCTAGGTTAGCTTCATGTGTGCATCATGTCTATATTTTTGAAACTTGAATTGAGGAATATTGGAAGCCTCAAAACCCTAAATAAAAGAGGGGCAAAAACCCTAGAAATCTTATTCATTGCTCCAAAAGGCTCTTCTTAAATGTTTGATAATTTTTGGTAAGGGTTCTGGTCCCAACCAAAATATTGAACATTTTTAAGGATTTATTTTTGGGACTTTGAATTTAAATCATTAGCTATTTGAATTTGAATTATATTCATATAATTAGAATATGATTTCAAATACCCCTGAAATATTTTGGTGAGCTTTTGGAAAAGTCCATCTAGCAAAATAAAAATATTCAGAGGAGTTTTTGGCATTGTTTGAATTTGTTTAAATTCAAACAATGGCAAAAGATATTAAATAAAAGAAACAGAACAGAAAAAAAATAAAAAGAGTAAAGCCTACCTGGCCTCACCCGTGCAGCCCACCAGCCGGCCCAGCTCCCCCACCTGGCCGGCCCAGCCCACCTCCTCCCCCCCTTGTCCTCTTCTTCCTCTGCCAGTAGGCAGAGGCGAGGCGTGGCGCGCGCCCGAAGAGCTCCGGCCACCTCCTGCTTACCTGCTCGCCGCTGGAGGCACCCGAGGGAGCCACGCACTTCCCCCCTCGTTCCCCACGACCTCTCTCACTCTCTCGCGCTCTCCCTCGCTCCTCCCCCTCCTCTGCTCTCTCTCCCTCATGCGCCCGAGCGGAGCCCATCGCCGCCGACGCCGTTTACCGGGGCCACAGCCACCTCCTCGCTCCCACTATGCATCCCTGAGCTCCGCCCTGACCCCGTGGAGCTACACACGCGACGCACGCGACCAGAGGAGGCCGCAGTCGACCGGAGCGTCGTCGTCCTCATCTCCGGTGCCCGGAGATCGCCGTCGTCAATTCGCCGTTGCAGAGGCCTCCCCGAGCCCACCGAGCTTCTCTCCCGACCCCTCGTGAGCCCCTGTCCATTTCCCCTCTCTCCCCGTGCCCGTCCGTGCCTTCTAACCACCCCGACTGTCGGAGCCGACAGTTCCTCGCCGCCGGCAATGTCGCAGTCGGTGCTAGAGCCACCGTAGCTAACTCCCGAGCACGGCAACGTGCTCAGTACCTTCCAGGAGCCGAGCGCGCCCACCCGTGCGACCTGCCGTGCCCCCTAGCGCCAACCCGCACCAACCCCGAGCTCCGGCCGCCGCCGCGAGCTCGATTCCGGCGAGCCCGTTCGACCTCAGCCCCTCCCGCTTGCCTAGATGGATGCGGCTGAGCGCCAGCTACGCGTAGATGATCGCTGCCGCTGTTTTGGTCGCCGGAGGAGGATTTCCGACCCCCTCCGCCGTCTCTGGCTCTGCCGGCGACGAGCCGCGGGTCAACTCCGGCGAGTTGACCCGGGGTTTGACCCCCTGACGTGTGGGCCCGGGCGCCTGCTTAGTTAGTGCTAGGTTAGCTCGTGTTAATTAACTTAGTTAGTTAGGTGAGCCACTGACATGCGGGCCTCGCCCGGCTAACTAAGTTAGTTAGGGCTAACTAACTTGGTTAGTTGACTGGGTCACTGACCAGTGGACCCCACTGGTCAGGTTTGACCTGGTCGACGCCTTTGACTTGCTGACGTCATGCCGACGTCATGCTGACGCAGTAACTTATTTTCTGAATTTATTTTTATATATAAGAAATTTCAGAAAATGCCCAAAACTTCTAAAATTCATAGAAATTCAACCGTAACTCCAAATTAAATAATTTATATATGAAAAATTATCAGAAAAATTCAAGGAATCCATCTGTACCATTTTCATGCATGTTAGAACAACTTATCACTACTGTTTAGGACAAATGAAGTGAATGACATTTAAATAACCCCATATGGAGTTTGAATTTGAATCTTGGATTCAAACCAACTTCATTTAATCTGGTTTTAGGTGCATTAGCCCAAAACACATTCATATTGCCATGTCATAGCATGCATCATATTGTGCATTGCATTGATCGTGTCTTTTCTGTATTTGCCGGTAATTGTCCCCTCTCGATAGACGTGACACCGATGATGCGATCGTTGACACTAACGAAGACTCAATGTTATCTTTAGAAGTGCCAGGCAAGCAAAACCCCCTTGTTCATTCCGATACAAACCCACTCTCTCGCTCCTGCTCTCTTTTACTGCATTAGGACAACAACGACATATTTGTTACTTACTGCGGTAGCTGAACCCCTTATCCTTTGCATGACCTGTCATTCCACAGTAATTAGATGAAACCCACTAGCATGAGTAGGAGTTGTTTGAGCCCTGTTGTGCCTACTCATTCATGTTTGTTTGTCATGCCTGCTACTGCTTAGAGTTGAGTCAGGTCTGATTCATCGGGGATGAATCAGAGGCGTGTGAACATGTCCTACTGTGTGTGAGCTAAGTGTGTGAACACGATTTGGTAAAGGTAGCGGTGATAGGCCATGTAGGAGTACATGGTGGGTTGTCTCATTGCAGCCGTCCTCAGGAACTGAGTTCTGTGTTTGTGATCCATGATTCAGCTACTACCATGCATTGGGCCCGAAACCAATCGACCCTCTCGGCTTCTTGATCACCCTTGTCCTCTGTCCAGGAGTTGCAAGTAGTTTCTGGTGTTTGTAGTATGCTGGAGGCCGTGCGCAGCGCTGACCGTAGGGGTGGGCTGTGATGCGGTAGGCACGTGGCCGGGTATACCGAGCGCCCGTTTGGTGTCACGGAACCCTGTACACATCGTTTGGGGCTGTGAGCGAAACTCCGGCCGGATCTCCTCATGGATGGAACCCGAATAGGCGATAAACCTGGACTAGAGACTTGAGTGTTTAGGTAGGCCGTGGCCGACACCCACGTTGGGCTTCCGCTTGAAGGTTGCCGAGTACATGTCGTGTAAACGGCGGTAAGTGGTGAGAGCGTGTGTGAAGAAGTACACCCCTGCAGGGTTAACATCATCTATTCGAATAGCCGTGTCCGCAGAAAAGGACTTCTGGGTTGCTTATATCAGTTCATAGACAAGTGAAAGTGGATACTCTAAAATACGCAAGATAAGCGTGAGTGCTATGGATGGCGTTCTCGTAGGGAGACGGGAGCGGATCCATAGTGGTGTATTGATATGGTGAATATGTGGACTCGTGTGCGCCACCTCAAAGAGTCGCTTGCAGTCGTAGTTTAGGATAGCCACCGAGTCAAAGCTGGCTTGCTGCAGTTAAACCCCACCACCCCTTTGTTGATAATGATGCATATGTAGATAGTTCTGATGTAAGTCTTGCTGGGTACATTTGTACTCACGTTTGCCTATTTTATGTTTTTGCAGAGAGACTTCAGTCTCACTAGTAATTCCGCGTGGTCTTCGACATTTAGCTTGTTACCTCAGCTACGATCTTGTGCCTCGGCAGGATCTGATAGATAGTCAGGCTTCTCAGCCTTTTTCATTTATAGATGTCTGTACTCAGACATGATAGCTTCCGCTTGTGTTTTGACTTGTATGCTCTGATTGTTGGGTCATGAGACCCATGTTTGTAATATCTCGCTCCTCGAAGCCTATTGAATAAATTACTTGAGTCGTAGAGTCTTGTTGTGATGCCATGTTGTATTTGCACATATCGAGCATATTGTGTGTATGTTATTGAAATGCTTGGTATGTGTGGGATCTGACCATCTAGTTGTTTATCTTTAGTAGCCTCTCTTACCGGGAAATGTCTCCTAGTGTTTCCACCGAGCCATGGTAGCTTGCTACTGCTCCGGAACACTTAGGCTGGCCGGCATGTGTCCTTCTTCGTTCCTGTGTCTGTCCCTTCGGGGAAATGTCACGCGATGAATACCGGAGTCCTGTTAGCCCGCTACAGCCCGGTTCACCGGAGTCCTGCTAGCCCAGTGCTACAGCCTGGATTCATTCGCTGATGACCGACACGTTCGATGCTGGGTCATGGATGCCTGTCCCTGTAAGTCTGTGCCACTTTGGGTTTACGACTAGCCATGTCAGCCCGGGCTCCTTATCATATGGATGCTAGCGACACTGTCATATACGTGTGCCAAAAGGCGCAAACGGTCCCGGGCAAAGGTAAGGTGACACCCGTGGGAATACCGTGCGTGAGGCCGCAAAGGGATATGAGGTGTTACATGCTAGATCGATGTGGCATTGAGTCGGGGTCCTGACAGCGTTGGTATCAGAGCTTGACTGCCTGTAGGATTACCAAGCCAAACTGGTCGAAGTTGAGTCTAGAAATTCTTTAGTTATATAAGGGAATTGATTGTGGGATGGAACGTAAGGCTCTTTTTACTCCTTATACCTCATGGCCTTCTGATCTGAGTCATCATCTTCTCTTCTACGGGGATTAAGAACTAGGCTATCTCTTTTTTCTATCAGGATCACGTGTTACTAATCCGTAGACTTATAAGATTGTTGATTCAAGCCTCAGTTCAGTTCCTACTATCTTCTGTATGTTAACTGTTGATCTCGAAACCTTGATATTGTGCTTCTGAGTGTTATGCCACCATTTTTGTGAATGTCTCAAATCTTTTCTGAGCATTTACAGCCGTTATGTTGTCCGAGTCATCCCAGGTTTCTAAAGAGTCTGATGCATTTGCAAAATCCTTTTTCTCCGGTTTCAATGTCTGTTAGGCCAGGTTAATCACACAAATTGTTGAGCTGAGGTACTCTACTGCCTCAACCTTTATGTTGGAGTTATTATTATGACCCTAGGTGTCTCAGGGGATCATCTAGTAGTCTAGCCATGATTTATGTTCCAGTGTGATGATTCTGGCCGTCATTATCGAAAGCATCCCGTGATGCCATTTAGTTATTAGGTATTCTATTCCTGGGTTCTTAAACCCGATATTCACCCTACTTACATCATGTTGATAGTGTTGCTAGTTCTTTTAGTATATTAGTAACCTTTGCGATAGTCCTCGAGGTCCATGGTATATCGTTCTTCCAAATACCATGAACCATTATGGCAGAAGTTTGTTGGATCAAAAGATCACAACAGGCCCTCTATGAGTTCTCCATGCTATATCGTGACTCTGCCAGTTCTACCTTTCTGCATGGGTTATCCGGAAGAAATATGTTGAACTTGGTTCGACATACTAATCTATGCATCCACAACTCAGAAAATTATATGTTCCTTTGAGTTGTTCTCTTTAGTTGCATTCTGACCCTCGTCTGTCAATTGATAGTCAAGAGTATGCGTGCGTTCGGTTATCGATGCCTACTACTTTAGTGGTCCGTCAAGCCATTCTATCGCAGAATGACTAGGAGAAACAAACTCCAGTACCTCATCCATATCTAGGATTGGGTCAAAGTAGTTGTATTCCGCAGATCAAATGCCAATCCAGCTTTTGGTTTTGTTCTACCTTGGAGTATTACCTTATTCTATATCGAGATTGTTATAGGAATTGCACACCATCCTATGAACTCTTGGTACAGTGATACTTCTCACCATCATTAGTCATTCCTCGGCCCTCGTGTTGATGCAACCGGAATACCGACAAATGAATTGTGATGTGTGAAATCAATACTCCCAGCAACCTCGTTGCTTGGTAGTTAAAGGATAATAATTTTATTCTTAGTATGTTGGTTATTGAATCACCATTCTAAGATTGATCGTGCTACCTAGTCCTTATTTTGGTGCACCCTTCGATTGATGAGTTAGGATCTTGTCAAGTCCTCACTCATTTGATCATATCGTCTTGCCCTGAAAGGCAAGATTGTTCTCGAGCTTAGTAACATACCGGTGGTTCGTGATTTTCCGAAGATCTTCTCGGAAGTACTACCAGGTTGTCACCTGACCGCTATGTTGAGCTCGTGATCAAGTTGGTTTATTGTAAACCACCCTTTCTCCAAGAATCCGTGTTGGATACCCCTGAGCTAGTTGGTTAAGCTAAACGACAACTTGGAGAGTTGGAAGATAAAAGCTTGCCTGACTTAGTTCGTTCCAAAGGGATATTCTTGTGTAGTGTGTGTTGAAAGAAGATGATATCTTCATCGACTGGTCCCTGTGATCAGTTGCTGGACCTATTGTCTTATCTATCCTTTGATTTGAGTGTGGGCTATCGTCAAATCAAATCAGTACCAACGATGCTCGTAATGTTGTCCTATTCGTGGTTGATCCCTCGAGCATACATCATTATATCTTTGGTCTGACCAATGCTATCACCGTGTTCACTTAACTATGGAATTCCTTTTTAAAAGGAAACCTAGATGAATTGTTGTTGAGCCCATTGACAACATCCTTATCTCCTCCATGATTTTGTTGAACATTAAGCTAGTGTTGGAAACTTTTGAAAGCATTTGTTCATGCTAGCTCATGAAGCATATGTTCGGATGTAAGAAGTGACTTCCTCTAGTTCATGTGCATTTGATGCAAGTTGCCGCCGTGGACTCGAGAAAGTCAATGTTGCTTCCTCTGGAATCATCGCAAGTCAGTCATGCACACGTGCGAAGTATTCTGTGGTCTGGAGACTTGCAACCTTCATTCCATATGTGTATCCTAGCACACCAAGCCACTGACTGATTTGTTCAAGGAGAAGGAGTATCTTCATAAGAGCTAACCCGGGCTTAATCAAGAACTTTGATATCCTCGTTGATGGTTCCCCACCTGAACTCGGTAGTGTTTTATTATAAGACTACCACGTGGTCATGCTTGTCTGGGACAACGTGTTCACATGTTTGTAGCAGAACCAGCTCATGTTTTGGAGCTTACTATCGTAGTTCATTTCCCGAGAATCTCGCAACGTCATCTCGTCGATTTGTGTTGCAAACTTTCGTTTTCCTTCCTAGACTCGATGAGTCTGGAATATCCTGACACCAACCAGATCTGAATCTCAGGCAGATATGATGGTTGGAATATTTCCCAAGAATTATAATATTGGTCGCGCGATAACCGGTAAAGTGGATGTCGTGGCCAACACACCCAACCGGAAGACCTATTATTATAATATCTTGATTGAGGAAGTTAGTCACCTCCCCATAGGGATTTCGTAGGATTTACTCCCTAGTTGCCCCTATGGATTTTGAGATCCCGAAGTCCGACCTTTACTTGATGTTCTAGTTATCAAACCATATCTATGAATGGGATACACTAGCACGTCAAGGAGAACATTAGAAGCGGAGTGCTAAATGTCTTTCGGTCGATCATCCAGATTTCGTCCCCTTGGCCTCGCTAAGGTGAAATCTGAGAAAGTGTTATCTTCCTTTGCATCTGCATCATCCATCATTATCCATCATGGTAGTATGTTGTGTTGTCAGCATCCTTGACACGGATGTTGGTAAAACCTTGATGATTATGAAAATGCTCAAGTTCTTGAGAGCACGCACAAGCGCTACGTGTTATCATCGGCACTAACTGGGATTGCCCCAGATTTCCTCGGTTATGTTATAACCACTCCAACAGTGAATTCACTCTTTATTGTTGGGTTCTTCCCCCAGTTACCAGAATCATTCCCAGCATTTGCATTTTGTTCCCAGCTTGCACCGCCAATGTGCCATTCTACCATGGGTCTCTTCCATTTCCGGTGATAAGCAAAAATCATACATTGCGTTGTCTTCAACAAGGTAGTCCACATCATCCAAGTCCGAGTATGCCATTCTACCGACCCCCTCCAAACGATTGCTCGAGAATTGCCTTACGCTGGTTTAAAGAGTCTCAATGATCTCTGAATCAAAAGTAATTCTTTTGCCACTTAAGGGGATATCTCTACGAGTCACCTTCCCTAAGGTGTATCGTTATGGTATCATGGCAACTCAACTCCTCGCTACGTTGACAATCGATTACCACCTTCTTAAGCGTGAAATTGTTGTCCACCTAGTGAACCTCCGTCATCTGTTTCTTTCCACCCCTCTTGATGTGTATCTCGTGTCTCCACCCGAGAGATGGTCCTATGTCTCATTCCGTGAGTTGTTCGATCTTCGAGAAGATCGACCCTTCTAGAGTCTCCCTCTTCCCTCCATGTCATGTTGACAGGATTTCTCAGAGCAAGACGACAAGACAATAATGGTGATCGAATCAACGTTCCTATGAAGTGCAACCTGGATCGTGAAGATTGTACCAGTTGCGTTCCCCCTTCACCTTACCCTACGCTTGAATCTCGAGACGAGATTCTTGTTTAGTGGGGGTGAGTTGTCACATCCCTAGCTTCTGGCATTGCTCTAGGTTAGCTTCATGTGTGCATCATGTCTATATTTTTGAAACTTGAATTGAGGAATATTGGAAGCCTCAAAACCCTAAATAAAAGAGGGGCAAAAACCCTAGAAATCTTATTCATTGCTCCAAAAGGCTCTTCTTAAATGTTTGATAATTTTTGGTAAGGGTTCTGGTCCCAACCAAAATATTGAACATTTTTAAGGATTTATTTTTGGGACTTTGAATTTAAATCATTAGCTATTTGAATTTGAATTATATTCATATAATTAGAATATGATTTCAAATACCCCTGAAATATTTTGGTGAGCTTTTGGAGAAGTCCATCTAGCAAAATAAAAATATTCAGAGGAGTTTTTGGCATTGTTTGAATTTGTTTAAATTCAAACAATGGCAAAAGATATTAAATAAAAGAAACAGAACAGAAAAAAAATAAAAAGAGTAAAGCCTACCTGGCCTCACCCGTGCAGCCCACCAGCCGGCCCAGCTCCCCCACCTGGCCGGCCCAGCCCACCTCCTCCCCCCCTTGTCCTCTTCTTCCTCTGCCAGTAGGCAGAGGCGAGGCATGGCGCGCGCCCGAAGAGCTCCGGCCACCTCCTGCTTACCTGCTCGCCACTGGAGGCACCCGAGGGAGCCACGCACTTCCCCCCCTCGTTCCCCACGACCTCTCTCACTCTCTCGCGCTCTCCCTCGCTCCTCCCCCTCCTCTGCTCTCTCTCCCTCACGCGCCCGAGCGGAGCCCATCGCCGCTGACGCCGTTTACCAGGGCCACAGCCACCTCCTCGCTCCCACTATGCATCCCTGAGCTCCGCCCTGACCCCGTGGAGCTACACACGCGACGCACGCGACCAGAGGAGGCCGCAGTCGACTGGAGCGTCGTCGTCCTCATCTCCGGTGCCCGGAGATCGCCGTCGTCAATTCGCCGTTGCAGAGGCCTCCCCGAGCCCACCGAGCTTCTCTCCCGACCCCTCGTGAGCCCCTGTCCATTTCCCCTCTCTCCCCGTGCCCGTCCGTGCCTTCTAACCACCCCGACTGTCGGAGCCGACAGTTCCTCACCGCCGGCGATGTCGCAGTCGGTGCTAGAGCCACCGTAGCTAACTCCCGAGCACGGCAACGTGCTCAGTACCTTCCAGGAGCCGAGCGCGCCCACCCGTGCGACCTGCCGTGCCCCCTAGCGCCAACCCGCACCAACCCCGAGCTCCGGACGCCGCCGCGAGCTCGATTCCGGCGAGCCCGTTCGACCTCAGCCCCTCCCGCTTGCCTAGATGGATGCGGCTGAGCGCCAGCTACGCGTAGATGATCGCTGCCGCTGTTTTGGTCGCCGGAGGAGGATTTCCGACCCCCTCCGCCGTCTCTGGCTCTGCCGGCGACGAGCCGCGGGTCAACTCCGGCGAGTTGACCCGGGGTTTGACCCCCTGACGTGTGGGCCCGGGCGCCTGCTTAGTTAGTGCTAGGTTAGCTCGTGTTAATTAACTTAGTTAGTTAGGTGAGCCACTCACATGCGGGCCTCGCCCGGCTAACTAAGTTAGTTAGGGCTAACTAACTTGGTTAGTTGACTGGGTCACTGACCAGTGGACCCCACTGGTCAGGTTTGACCTGGTCGACGCCTTTGACTTGCTGACGTCATGCCGACGTCATGCTGACGCAGTAACTTATTTTCTGAATTTATTTTTATATATAAGAAATTTCAGAAAATGCCCAAAACTTCTAAAATTCATAGAAATTCAACCGTAACTCCAAATTAAATAATTTATATATGAAAAATTATCAGAAAAATTCAAGGAATCCATCAGTACCATTTTCATGCATGTTAGAACAACTTATCACTACTGTTTAGGACAAATGAAGTGAATGACATTTAAATAACCCCATATGGAGTTTGAATTTGAATCTTGGATTCAAACCAACTTCATTTAATCTGGTTTTAGGTGCATTAGCCCAAAACACATTCATATTGCCATGTCATAGCATGCATCATATTGTGCATTGCATTGATCGTGTCTTTTCTGTATTTGCCGGTAATTGTCCCCTCTCGATAGACGTGACACCGATGATGCGATCGTTGACACTAACGAAGACTCAATGTTATCTTCAGAAGTGCCAGGCAAGCAAAACCCCCTTGTTCATTCCGATACAAACCCACTCTCTCGCTCCTGCTCTCTTTTACTGCATTAGGACAACAACGACATATTTGTTACTTACTGCGGTAGCTGAACCCCTTATCCTTTGCATGACCTGTCATTCCACAGTAATTAGATGAAACCCACTAGCATGAGTAGGAGTTGTTTGAGCCCTGTTGTGCCTACTCATTCATGTTTGTTTGTCATGCCTGCTACTGCTTAGAGTTGAGTCAGGTCTGATTCATCGGGGATGAATCAGAGGCGTGTGAACATGTCCTACTGTGTGTGAGCTAAGTGTGTGAACACGATTTGGTAAAGGTAGCGGTGAGAGGCCATGTAGGAGTACATGGTGGGTTGTCTCATTGAAGCCGTCCTCAGGAACTGAGTTCTGTGTTTGTGATCCATGATTCAGCTACTACCACGCATTGGGCCCGAAACCAATGGACCCTCTCGGCTTCTTGATCACCCTTGTCCTCTGTCCAGGAGTTGCAAGTAGTTTCTGGTGTTTGTAGTATGCTGGAGGCCGTGCGCAGCACTGACCGTAGGGGTGGGCTGTGATGCGGTAGGCACGTGGACGGGTATACCGAGCGCCCGTTTGGTGTCACGGAACCCTGTACACATCGTTTGGGGCTGTGAGCGAAACTCCGGCCGGATCTCCTCATGGATGGAACCCGAATAGGCGATAAACCTGGACTAGAGACTTGAGTGTTTAGGTAGGCCGTGGCCGACACCCACGTTGGGCTTCCGCTTGAAGGTTGCCGAGTACATGTCGTGTAAACGGCGGTAAGTGGTGAGAGCGTGTGTGAAGAAGTACACCCCTGCAGGGTTAACATCATCTATTCGAATAGCCGTGTCCGCGGAAAAGGACTTCTGGGTTGCTTATATCAGTTCATAGACAAGTGAAAGTGGATACTCTAAAATACGCAAGATAAGCGTGAGTGCTATGGATGGCGTTCTCGTAGGGAGACGGGAGTGGATCCATAGTGGTGTATTGGTTGGTGAATATGTGGACTCGTGTGCGCCACCTCAAAAGAGTTACTTGCAGTCGTAGTTCAGGATAGCCACCGAGTCAAAGCTGGCTTGCTGCAGTTAAACCCCACCATCCCCTTTGTTGATAATGATGCATATGTAGATAGTTCTGATGTAAGTCTTGCTGGGTACATTTGTACTCACGTTTGCCTATTTTATGTTTTTGCAGAGAGACTTCAGTCTCACTAGTAATTCCGCGTGGTCTTCGACGTTTAGCTTGTTACCTCAGCTACGATCTTGTGCCCTCGGCAGGATCTGATAGATAGTCAGGCTTCTCAGCCTTTTTCATTTATAGATGTCTGTACTCAGACATGATAGCTTCCGCTTGTGCTTTGACTTGTATGCTCTGATTGTTGGGTCATGAGACCCATGTTTGTAATATCTCGCTCCTCGGAGCCTATTGAATAAATTACTTGAGTCGTAGAGTCATGTTGTGATGCCATGTTGTATTTGCACATATCGAGCATATTGTGTGTATGATTGAAATGCTTGGTATGTGTGGGATCTGACTATCTAGTTGTTTATCTTTAGTAGCCTCTCTTACCGGGAAATGTCTCCTAGTGTTACCACTGAGCCATGGTAGCTTGCTACTGCTCTGGAACACTTAGGCTGGCCGGCATGTGTCCTTCTTCGTTCCGGTGTCTGTCCCTTCGGGGAAATGTCACGCTTTGAGTACCGGAGTCCTGTTAGCCCGCTACAGCCCGGTTTACCGGAGTCCTGCTAGCCCAGTGCTACAGCCCGGACCCACTTGCTGATGACCGACACGTTCGAAGCTGGGTCATGGATGCCTGTCCCTGTAAGTCTGTGCCACTTTGGGTTTACGACTAGTCATGTCAGCCCGGGCTCCTTATCATATGGATGCTAGCGACACTATCATATACGTGAGCCAAAAGGCGCAAACGGTCCCGGGCAAAGGTAAGGCGACACCCGTGGGGATACCGTGCGTGAGGCCGCAAAGTGATATGAGGTGTTACCGGCTAGATCGATGTGACATCGAGTCGGGGTCCTGACAGTGTTGGTATAGAGGCCATGTAGGAGTACATGGTGGGTTGTCTCATTGAAGCCGTCCTCAGGAACTGAGTTCTGTGTTTGTGATCCATGATTCAGCTACTACCATACATTGGGCCCTGAAATATGACCCCGCTCGACTTCTTATTCACCCTAGTCCTCTGTCCAGGAGTTGCAAGTAGTTTCTGGTGTTTGTAGCTTACTGGAGGCCGTGGACAGCGCTGACCGTAGGGGTGGGCTGTGATGCGGTAGGTACGTGGCACGGTGTACCGGATGCCCGTTTGGTATCTCGGGAACCCTGTTCACATCGTTTGGGGCTGTGAGCGAAACTCCGGCCGGATCTCCTCATGGATGGAACCCGAATAGGCGATAAACCTGGACTAGAGACTTGAGTGTTTAGGTAGGTCGTGGTCTACACCCACGTCGGCTTTCGCTTGAAGTCTGCCGAGCACATGACGTGTGCAGACGCTAAGTGGTGGAAACATGTATGAAGAAGTACACCCCTGCAGGGTTAACATCATCTATTCGAATAGCCGTGTCCGCGGAAAAGGACTTCTGGGTTGCTTATATCAGTTCATAGACAAGTGAAAGTGGATACTCTAAAATACGCAAGATAAGCGTGAGTGCTATGGATGGCGTTCTCGTAGGGAGACGGGAGCGGATCCATAGTGGTGTATTGATATGGTGAATATGTGGACTCGTGTGCGCCACCTCAAAGAGTCGCTTGCAGTCGTAGTTTAGGATAGCCACCGAGTCAAAGCTGGCTTGCTGCAGTTAAACCCCACCACCCCTTTGTTGATAATGATGCATATGTAGATAGTTCTGATGTAAGTCTTGCTGGGTACATTTGTACTCACGTTTGCCTATTTTATGTTTTTGCAGAGAGACTTCAGTCTCACTAGTAATTCCGCGTGGTCTTCGACGTTTAGCTTGTTACCTCAGCTACGATCTTGTGCCTCGGCAGGATCTGATAGATAGTCAGGCTTCTCGGCCTTTTTCATTTATAGATGTCTGTACTCAGACATGATAGCTTCCGCTTGTGTTTTGACTTGTATGCTCTGATTGTTGGGTCATGAGACCCATGTTTGTAATATCTCGCTCCTCGAAGCCTATTGAATAAATTACTTGAGTCGTAGAGTCTTGTTGTGATGCCATGTTGTATTTGCACATATCGAGCATATTGTGTGTATGTTATTGAAATGCTTGGTATGTGTGGGATCTGACCATCTAGTTGTTTATCTTTAGTAGCCTCTCTTACCGGGAAATGTCTCCTAGTGTTTCCACCGAGCCATGGTAGCTTGCTACTGCTCCGGAACACTTAGGCTGGCCGGCATGTGTCCTTCTTCGTTCCTGTGTCTGTCCCTTCGGGGAAATGTCACGCGATGAATATCGGAGTCCTGTTAGCCCGCTACAGCCCGGTTCACCGGAGTCCTGCTAGCCCAGTGCTACAGCCTGGATTCATTCGCTGATGACCGACACGTTCGATGCTGGGTCATGGATGCCTGTCCCTGTAAGTCTGTGCCACTTTGGGTTTACGACTAGCCATGTCAGCCCGGGCTCCTTATCATATGGATGCTAGCGACACTGTCATATACGTGTGCCAAAAGGCGCAAACGGTCCCGGGCAAAGGTAAGGCGACACCCGTGGGAATACCGTGCGTGAGGCCGCAAAGGGATATGAGGTGTTACATGCTAGATCGATGTGGCATTGAGTCGGGGTCCTGACACCCAGGTTTTCAGCAAAGACTATAACTAACCATGTTGACAATAACTCTTAAAAATTATATTAACTCATATCAATGGCATAATCAAGTAGCAAGCAATAATAAGATATCTCAAATAACAACACTTTGTCAAAACAACCATGATATAATATGACAATAGTGGTATCTCGCTAGCCCTTTCTGAGACCACAAAACATAAATGGAGAGCACCTCCAAAGTTCAGGCAGCGACTAAACATTGTAATTCATGGTAGTAAAGATCCAGTCATGTTGCACCCAATATTAGGTACACACAATGCATGAGGATGACAATAGTGCTCTCAGGTTTTGGCACTTATTTGAGAAGGTGATGACACAACATAAAAATAAATAGATAGTCCCTTGCAGAGGGAAGCAGTGATATGCAGAGGTGCCAGAGCTCAAGTTTTTAAAACGGAGGTAAATGAGATTTTGAGAAATGCACCCTTCTTGTTTACTTCGCGACCATTAGTTATTGGTATCTTCCATGCTAAACACATTAGTGGCAGTTCCCAAGTGATAAACGTAAAGGTTTACTCCTCCTCCACCAACAATCACACTCCACGGCTGGTCCGAAACAACAGGCATCGTCCATACCAACAATAGTTCTGGGGGAGTTTTGTTTAATTATTTGCAATTTGAATTCGGGACTGGGAATCCCTATTACGGCCCCTCTCGTGCAAGGACGAGTGAATAAACACTCATCATGAGAATAACCCGCTTAGCATGGAAGATACTGACTACCTCCTGTCGCTCTATGAACAATCCATGCACACAAAAAGGATATTTATTTGAAGTTTTTAGAGGTGGCACATGCAAATTTACTTAGGACGGCAGGGTAATACCACATATAGGTAGGTATGGTGGACTCATCTGGAATAACTTGAGTTTTAGGATTTTGATGCACAAGCAGAATTCCCGCTTATTACATGTGAAGGCTAGCAAATAGCTTGAGAAGCGGCCAGCTAGAGAGCGAAAGCGGTGATGGACATGCATTATGCATAAGTACCATTGGATACTAGCATGAGTAGGATATGAACACCATGAACATAAATATCATAGAGGCTATGTTGGTTTTATTCAACTACATGCATGAACATGTGCCAATTCAAGCCACTTGAACATTCATAGGAGGATACCATATCATCATACTACATCACAATCATTTTAACGCAATGTTGACATCCAAGACAAATCATTATCCACTCCTAGCTACTTAAGCATGGCATGAGAAACTATAATCTCTAATGGTCATTGCAAACATGTTTGATCATAATAAGTTGAATCATGGATACTAGGTTAAACATATTTACAAAAATAGAACAAGTTGAGTTCATACTCGTTTCTCTCTGCCACAGCCAGTTCATCAAATATCGTCATAATTGCCTTTCACTTGCACGACCAAACGATATGAAAATAATAATAATAGTGCAAGAGTGCCATGGACTAAGCTAGAATCTGCAAACATTTTATTCAAAAGGAGAAGATAAAGTAATATGGGCTCTCTATTAGATCAACAATAATGCATATGAGAGCCACTCAACATTTTCATCATGGTCTTCTCCTCAGTATGACTCAATGAAAAGAAAAGAAATTTAGAGAAACACACTGAAATATTTTTGGAGTTTTTGGTTTTTCTGGAAGAAAGCAAATTAAAGAAAGAAAAACAAAAACGATAAAAACTATTTACATGGGAGAGCTCCCAACAAGCAAAAGAAGAACAAGGAAATCTTTTTGGGTTTTCTTTTAAATATTACAACTAACTACACTAGAAAGAAAAACAATAAAGGAGCAGGAAATATTTTTGTATTTTCTCAAAAAAATTTCAAACACACAAGAAGAAGGCGAGAAAATAAATCTAACATGGATAATACAATGAAAAAGTATGAACACCGACAACTAGAATGAGATGTGTGAGCATGAATATAATGTCGGTGGAAATACGACTCCCAAAGCTTAGGCTTTTGGCCTAACTTGGTAATCACCGTCAGTAGCCTGCATAGTGGTCGGAGTGATAGCTCACGGAGGCTCTAGGTGCAGACGCCTTAGCCCGTCGCGCAGCCACAACCGCCGCATTATGTGCTCGGGCCTCTCTCTCAATAACATTATATCTTCCCTTGCTGTGAACATCAGAGAGAGCAGGCACAGGCAAAAAGGTGTCCACAACGGACCTTTTATTAAACAATAGGTTATAAGTAAAATTATGGGCTTCACCACTAAGGATCTTATGACGTTTCATAGCATCAAAGTCCAAGTACCGCGTGGGTAAAATGGGGTCATAATGCCAAGGTGAAACACCCAACTCTCTTGCTAAGCGTGTGGCATAAATTCCACCATAAAAATATCCACTACCAGTGTTGTGTTGCAACCTGCGTGCAACAATCGCTCCAAGGTTATAAATTTTGTCACCGGTGAGAACGGTGCGTATGAGGCTCAAGTCTGGAGCACAAAGTGTACTACAATCTTGTTTGCATACAATGCATTTTCCATTGAATAGTGCAAAGTATTGGATTGAGGGAAAATGAATGCTCTTTATTCTACCTTGCGTCACTCCTCTAGTCTCACCATAGCAAAGACTAGTCAAGAATATTTCAAACTCAGATCTTGGTGGTTCGTCTAACGAACCCCAAAATAGAATTTTGCAGTGGTTAGAAAATGTCTCTAAGGGTAGAGTGGAAGGATAGTCATACATTTTAGACGACACTCTAGATTCACGAGGATGGAATTTAAATTCTTTAGTGAATGATTCAGTGAGGCTAAGGTGTTGGTTGCACTTATCTGCAAAGTAGGGACCGAGCTCGGCATTGTGAACATATTGTTCAAATTCTTCTTTAATGCCCACACGCACCATATAATCGTTGCATGGCCATAAACATGATTTGGGGGTGACATCTCATATGGAATTTTCACTTGGTTCAACATAAGACCAATGAACGGAGTTGCTACTAGAAGATGCCATCGAGGACCTCCTCCTCGAAGAACTCCTCCCAAAGAGGTTCATCATATTTGCGTATAATTTTCTGAAATTTTTTGGGTCACCAAATTTTATCAACAAAACTTCACAAGATTGATAGCAACTACTCATAGGGATGCATAGAGGCCATATCAAGCATTCAAACTACTTAGAACTCTAAGAATTCAACATGCAAGCTCATCTATAGCAGCACCAAGAGTAACTAATTATTCAAAATATAAACCACTAAAGCAAAAACTAATTGGACCAATGGAGGAGTCACAACCAAACAACAATTCCCCGAAACAGTTTCAGAAACGGAGCTTCGAGCAAAGAGATCAAAATCCGCGGGTTTGAGAGCAAGAACACGAGAGAGAGAAAGCAATGGTGATTTTTTCCTGGAGGTAGGTGGTGATATGGGATGAAGAGATAAGTGAGGGGGCCCACGTGGGGACCACAACCCACCAGGGCGCGCCTGGGGGTGCTGGCGCGCCCAGGTGGGTTGTGCCCACCTGGTGCACCCCCCTCTGATGTTATTTGCATCAAAAATTCAGAAATATTCAGGAAAAAACCGTATTAAATTTTCAGAGCATTCTGAGAACTTTTATTTTTTGGTTATTTTTTATTGCATGGGAAATTCAGAAAACGGACAAAACATGGCATTTTATTTTATCTACCTAATAAAAACAGAAAACAAAAGGTAGGGATAGAAGGTAGTGCTTACTAAATTCATCAACTTCACACCTTTGAAAAATGATTCATTAATAAGGTTGATCAAGTCTTATTAATGACCACTTTCGATTAGCATGAAACCGAAGAACTTTTGTAAAACACTAAGTTACCTCAATGGGGATATGAATGTCCCCAATAATAAGCATTTGATATTTCTTTTTGGCAGTAGGTAGACATAGTTGAAAACTTCCAATAGTGATTGTCGGAGATTTTTTAATAACATTAATACCATTCACTTGGAATTCTTTTTTGGAAAGTGCACCGTATGCTCATTACCATTGATATGAAAAGTGATCTTGCTTTTATTGCAATCAATAACAGCCCCTACAGTATTCAAGAAGGGTCTACCAAGGAAAATCAACATTTTGTCGTCCTCGGGCATCTGAAGTATAACAAAGTCAGTTAAAATAGTAACATTAGCAACAACAACGGGCACATCCTCACAAATATCGATAGGTATGGCAGTTGATTTGTCAGCCATTTGCAAAGATATTTCAGTAGGTGTGAGCTTATTCAAATCAAGTCTTTTATATAAAGAGAAAGGCATAACACTAATGCCAGCTCCTAAATCACATAAAGCAATTTTCACATAATTTCTTTTGATGGAGCAAGGTATAGTTGGTATTCCTGGGTCTCCAAGTTTTTTAGGTACTCCATCCTTAAAGGTATAATTAGCAAGCATGGTGGAGATTTCAGCTTCCGGTATCTTTCTCTTGTTGGTGATGATGTCTTTCATGTACTTTGCATAAGGAGGCATTTTTAAGATATCAGTCAAGCGGGTACGCAAAAAGACTGGCCTAAGCATTTCAGCAAAGCATTCAAATTCTTCATCATCTTTCTTTTTAGTTGACTTAGATGGAAAGTGCATAGGTTTTTGAACCCATGGTTCTCTTTCCTTACCATGTTTTCTAGCAACAAAGTCTCCTTTATCATATCTTTTGTTCTTGGGTTGTGGGTTATCAAGATCAACAGCTGGTTCTATTTCCACATCATTGTCTGGTTCTTTATTATTTGTTTGAGTGTCTTCATGAACCTCGTCATTATCTTTTTCAGTATCAAAAGGTGAGTGTTCATTACCAGATTCAATTTCAGCATCAGAAATAGAAACATCATTAGTAGCATTAGGAGGTTTCTCTATTTCAGGTTCACTAGAGGCATGCATAGTCCTATTTTCTTCTTCTTTTTCTTTTTAGAAGGACTAGGTGCATCAGTGTTAATTCTTTGAGAGTCTTGTTCAATTCTTTTAGAGTGTCCCTCAGGATAAAGTGGTTCCTGAGTCATTCTACCTCCTCTAGTCATTACTCTAACAACATGATCATTGATATTATTGTTTCATTTCATCAAGCAATTCTCTTTGAGATTTAGCAAATTGTTCTAGTTGAGTTTGAACCATAGAGGCATGTTTTCTACACCTCTAACATCATTGGTAATTCTAAATAACAAGTCACTCAAGCAAGCAATCATATCATAATTGTATTTCAATTGTTTCATAACATTTGCATTGAAGTGATCTTGTTTTCTAATGTAGTTATCAAACTCATAAAGGCATTGACTAGGATGCATATCATAAGGATTGTCATTGTCATTGAATTTCATTAAAGAATTTATCTCTCCCACCTTAGGTGGTGGTGTATCAAGCCCATGTAGTTCTTCAATAGGAGGTAAATTTTCGACATCCTCAACTTTAATACCTTTTTCTTTCATATATTTCTTTGCCTCTTGCATATCTTCGGGACTTAGATATAAGATACCCCTCTTCTTAGGAGTAGGTTTAAGCGGTGGTTCAAGAAGAGTCCAATCATCATAATTTTTCAATGTGTTGTTCAATAATTCTTCAGCTTGTTCAACCGTTCGTTCCCTCAAAACACAACTAGCACAACTATCTAGAAAATCCCTAGAAGCATCGGTTAGTCCATTATAGAATATATCAAGTATTTCATTTTTCTTGAGAGGATGACTAGGCAAAGCATTAAGCAATTGGAGAAGCCTCCCCCAAGCTTGTGGGAGACTCTCTTCTTCAATTTACGCAAAGTTAAATATTTCTTGTAAGGCAGCTTGTTTCTTATGAGCAGGAAAATATTTTTCAGAGAAGTAATAAATCATGTCTTGGGGACTACACACACAACTAGGAGCAAGAGTATTATACCAAGTCTTAGCATCACCCTTTAATGAGAACTGAAATAATTTTAGAATATAATAATAATGAATATTCTCATCATGAGCAAAAAGGGTGGCTATGTAATTCAACTTAGTAAGATGTACCACAATAGTTTCAATTTTATAACCATGAAAAGGATCAGATTCAACCAAAGTAATCAACTCTGGGTCAACAGAGAATTCATAATCCTCATCATCAACAAAGATAGGCGAAGTAGCAAACTTAGGATCACAGTTCATTCTAGCATTCAAAGATTTTTCTTTCAGTTTGCATAATAATTTCTTAAGATCATCCCTATCATTGCAAGAAAGAAAGTCTTTAGTTATCTCCTCCTCCATAACATATCTGGTATCTTAGGCAATTCATATATAGGAGAACTAGATCTAATAGGTGTTTCAAGATTTTTAGTTTCAAGCTCTTCATCGGTTTCAACAATTTCATCAGTTTCAACATTCTCAAAAGCTTTGGTTCTAGCAATTTGTTCATCAAGAAATTCACCTAGTGGCATATTATCATCAAGCAAGGTACTAGCATAATCATGAGTTTCATTCATAGCAGAAGTAGCATCATCAATAACTTGTGACATATCAGGATTAATAGCATGTGGTGGTGTTGCAAGTTTACTTATAACAGAAGGTGAATCAAGTGCAGAGCTAGACGACAGTTCCTTAACCCCCCTCGTCTTAGAGGGAAAAATCTTAGTCTTAGCATCGTTTAGATTCTTCACAATGATAATTTTATAATAATTCCAAGAGACTCAACAAATATAACTATGCTCCCCGACAACGGCGCCAGAAAAAGGTCTTGATAACCCACAATTATAGGGGATCGCAATAGTTTCCGAGTGTAGAGTATTTGACCCATATTTATTGATTCGACACAAGGGGAGCCAAAGAATATTTGCAAGTATTAGCAGCTAAGTTGTCAATTTAACCAAACCTGGAGATTAATTATCTGCAGCAAAGTGATCAGTAGCAAAGTAGTATGATAGTTTTGATAATAGTAGCAACAACAATAGTAACGATAACAGTAGTAGCGATGATTTTGTAGCAAGTGCAATAGTAACAATAGCAGTAGTAACTTAGCAAGAACAATATGAGAGAAATTCGTAGGCATTGGACTGGTGAATTCATTGGATGATATTCATCATATAACAGTCATAACCTAGGGCGATACAACACTAGCTCTAGCTCAAAAATATAATTAAGGCATGTATTCCGCAAATAGTCATACATGCTTATGGAAAGAACTTCCATGACATCTTTTGTCCTACCCTCCCGTGGCAGCGGGGTCCTTTTGGAAACTAAGGGATATTAAGGCCTCCTTTTAATAGAGAACCGAAACAAAGCATTAACACATAGTGAATACATGAACTCCTCAAACTACGATCATCACCGGGAAGTGTCCCGACTTCTGTCACTCCGGGGTTGCCAGATGATAACACGTAGTAGGTGACTATAACTTGCAAGATCGGATCTAGAACATAGATATAATGGTGATAACATAAACGATTCAGAACTGAAATTACGGCACCCGGGCCCAAAGTGACAAGCATTAAGCATGACAAAGTCATACCAACATAAATCTCAGAACATAATGGATACTAGGGATCAAGCCCTAACAAAACTAACTCGATTACATGATGAATCTCATCCAACTCCTCACCGGCCAGCGAGCCTACAAAGGAGTTACTCACTCCCGGTGGGTAGCATCATGGAATTGGCGATGGAGAATGATGCGGAGCATCCTTCGGTCATCCCCATGGACCTTCCATCGTCTCACCAAGCACCAAGAGGACCCATGACTAGAGCACGAGCTAGAGCTCTCGAGACCGAGGTGACTTCTCTCCTTAGTGATATCTCATACGATCCTCTCGAGACATGGCTACTACCTAAGTCTGGAATGTTGTGCATGATTAGGTACCAAGAGGACCCTCCTGATGATGTACATGAAGATGGTCAAGACCCCAAGTCCACGGAAGAAGAGAACCAACAGAAGAAGGCGAGAATAGCCTCCAGGCACCGAACATCCGGCCCCTGGAGATCTACATGGTCAGGAGTCTGCAGAAGAAGCTACAGGGACCGGACATCCGGCGTACAGCCCGGACATCCGGCCCTCCTCACCGGAAATCCGGCCTCCAGCCCGGACATCCGGACTCGCCGTCCAGGAAGCACAAAATCATGCCCCGACAGCCTGGACATCCGGCCGCCACCCCGGACATCCGGCCTCTCCTGAAGGCCCGGACATCCAGCCCCTCCACCTGGACATCCGGCCCCATCCATCCAGGGAGCAACAGGGCCAACTCCACTAGCCCAGAGATCCGGCCGGTCAGCCCAGACATCCAGCCCGTCGCGAACGCCCGGACATCCGGCCCGATGCCCGGGCATCCGGCCTCCTCCTGCCTGTGTGCAGCACCTCAGGGCTGAGGCCCATGTACCCCTTCGCCCCTTAGACTATATATACTCCCCCTCCACCTAGGTTCTAGGGTTAGCATTGGTTTAGCTCACTTGAGATAGAGCACTGCTCATCCATACCGGATCTACTCCTCGTGAGGGACCGCACCTCTTCGGAGAAGATCCACCCGGATTCAAGGCATCCATCCGGAGAAGACAATCAAGACCTCCTCACGGAGAAGAACGATTACTCTTGTATCGTCCCTTGTTGACTTAGGATCTCGTGTTACTCTATGCCTCGATGATCTAGCACTTGTGTGATCAATTTCGTGTCGGTTGAGTGTTTCTCTTGTTTTCCCCTTGTGATTTCCCCCATGTTCTTCCGTGTGTTCTTCGTGTTCCCCGTAGGGGTCCTCTCCAAACGTGAAAGATCGGCCCCTAGGGTTCCGCCCTACATTGCATCCTTCGGTCATCCCCATGGACCTTCCATCGTCTCACCAAGCACCAAGAGGACCCATGACTAGAGCACGATCTAGAGCTCTCGAGACCGAGGTGACTTCTCTCCTTAGTGATATCTCGTAGGATCTTCTCGAGACATGGTTACTGCCTAAATCAGGAATGTTGTGCATGATTAGGTACCAAGAGGACCCACCTGAGGATGTACATGAAGATGGTCAAGACCCAAAGTCCACGGAAGAAGAGAACCAATGGAAGAAGGCGAGAACAGCCTCCAGGCACCGGACATCCGGCCATGGTCCCGGACATCCGGCCCCTGGAGATCTACATGGCCAGGACTCTGCAGAAGAAGCTACAGGGACTGGACATCCGGCGTCCTGCACAGACATCCGGCCCTCCTCACCGGAAATCCGGCCTCCAGCTCGGACATCCGGACACGCCGTCCAGGAAGCACGGAAGCATGCCCCGACAGCCCGGACATCCGGCCGCCACCCCGGACATCCGGCCTCTCCTGAAGCCCCGGACATCCGGCCCCTCCGCCTAGACATCCGGCCTCGTCCATCCAGAGAGCAACAGGGCCAACTCCACCAGCCAGGACATCCGGCCCGTCGCGAACGCCCGGACATCCGGTCCGATGCCCGGACATCCGGCTTCCTCCTGCCTGCGTGCAGCACCTCAGGGCCGAGACCCATGTACCCCTTCGCCCCTTAGACTATATATACTCCATCACCACCTACATTTTAGGGTTAGCATTGGTTTAGCTCATTTGAGATAGAGCATTGCTCATCCATACCGGATCTACTCCTCGTGAGGGACCGCACCTCTTCGGAGAAGATCCACCCAGATTCAAGGCCTCCATCCAGAGAATACAATCAAGACCTCCTCATGGAGAAGAATGGTTACTCTTGTATCATCCCTTGTTGACTTTGGATCTCGTGTTACTTTGTGCCTCAATGATCTAGCACTTGTGTGATCAATTTCGTGTCGGTTGAGTGTTTCTCTTGTTTTCCCCTCGTGATTTCCCTCGTGTTCTTCCGCGCGTTCTTCGTGTTCCCCTTAGGGATCCTCTCCTAACGTGAAATATCGGCCCCTAGGGTTCCGCCCTACATCATCTTGGTATCATGAGCCATGTTGATCACGTTTTTGGAGCCCCTACCCCATGTTTTCTAGCTTGATTTTGTTGTTTTCGTCCTAAATCCGAAAATTCCCCACCAAAAATAGCCCCAATTTTTTTGTGATTTGTTGGTGTGATGAAGTTTTGTTGGATTTGATCCACGGATCTGCTTTGCATCGAGTGGGTGTAGCTTTTCCCCATCTCTCCCGCGATTTCCATCCACCAATTCATCCGAATTTTGCCCCGGAGTTGCCCTTTTTCCCGTGGAGTTCATCGTGTTCGTCCCCAATCCAGGAGCCCGGATATCCGCCCGTGTCCACTGGACATCCGGCCACTGGCCCGAACATCCGGCCCCTGGCAGCAGCAACTCCATCCCCCGTGTCCATTTCCGCCCAGTTTCACCCAATTTTGCCCCAGTGCCCACGCTTACTTCCACATACCACCACCGCTCACCGCTACCTCCTACGACGATTTTGACACGTTTTGGTCTTTGAGATTTTGGATCGGGATTCCCGTGTCCTATTGTGTTTCGGCTATATAGGTACGGTTCGACGTCAACATCACCACCGCTCATCTCCATCGAATACACATCATCGCCAATGACGGTAACTTCGACGACATCTTTGTCATACCTTGCAATTGCATTGATACCCACATGGCCTTACTTTTGCATAGCTTACCCATCGAGACTAGCCATTGAGTATTGCCGGCAATGTGACTAGTGCACATTAGTGATCATACTCCATAGCATACATACCATACCATAGTGGTCCATATCTTGATATCATCTTTTGTGTCACAACATTGTCATCGCATACACAATTGCTATCTTGGTTCATGAAGTTTTGCATGAGAAAAGAGCTCAAAAGTGAAAGAGCCAACCAAGCTTTTAAGCAAAGAGGAAAGATAAGCAAAGAGATTATAAGCAAGAGCATCATACTACATTAAGATTGTGATATCCGATCATCTTGGATCATATCACCGAAATACAATACATATAGCATACTTGGGATAGAGGTCATTGCATTTTTGCCTAGTAGGTTGTGCACAAGTTCTGTATCCGCCTATTGTGCAATTGTGCTAGTGTCTCTCATGTATTGTGCAACAAGAGCATTTTCATGGATTCCACATTTTGGCTCACTTTTGGTTTGCACAATCCCACTTATCTATTTGCGTGTGTGTTTCCGCGTACCACTACTTGCTTGGTCTACTTGTTGCATTTGCAAATTTGTGAATCTTTTCCAACATTATTGAAGCTCACTTACAATTGCATCAAATTTTGTGCCACAATCCTAACCAAGCTCCACCATAAGCTTTTACTTGTGTAGGTGTGAGAACCGACAAGAATTGGTACCAATAGTGCTATGTCATTGTCCGCATTTGAGTGAACTTGATTCATCATCAACATCGGTCAAGGTACATTGGTATAAGTTCTTCTCCTTCTCCCACCCACATTTTGCTTGGAATGATGGATAGGCCAAGTACTTCTACCAACCCACTCTTCATCGAGCAAGACGACGACATGTCATCATACATCACCAAGAGCCACCTCTTTGGTGCACAACGAGCGTCGCATCAAGAGCAACAAGCTATGGCCGACTGCATCGACAACCTCGCCACCAACTTGTGACTCTCCGAGTAACGTACCAAGGACTACTTCGACAACAAGCTCGACACTCACAAGCAAGAGAACGATGCAAGGATGGACGAGATCCGCGCCTTGTTGGTGAACCGTCCTCCTTCTACTTCTTCATACTCAAGACAAAGCCGCTTAAGTCGACACTCCGACGACATCTTCTCCGGCTCAAGTACACCGACATCAAACACTCTTCGCCGAGCCGCGCGTCAAGACCGTCATGCATCTCGCAATCCTCTACACGACAAGCATTCACAAGAGCAAGTCAACGAGCAAGTACTTCTCCTCAACCACACCAAGTTGCATTTGCTCAAGCTCAAGAACGACAACGTCAACGTCGCCAAGAAGAAGAACGAGTGCGTCTAAATCAAGAGGAACAAGACGCCGAGGCTCAACGTCTTCAATAACAACAATGTGAAGCACAAGCTCTTGAGGCGCAACGTGCCCTTCAAGAATCAAGTCGAGCCATTGCCAACTGCAACCGAGATCAGCGCAATCAAGAGGAAGCACTTCGAGAAGAAATCCAAGAGTGGAACTACCAACCGCGCGTGCAACGTCAAGTTCCTCAAGCTCCTCCACAAGCTCGACAAGCTCCTCCACAAGCTCGACAAGCTCCTCCACAAGCTCGACAAGCTCCTCCTCAACCTCAAGTTCAATAAGAGAAAGTTGATCATGGACTTCCTACGCGCCAAGAGCAACATGACGATGATTATCCGCCACGTCAAGGGGTCATCATCACCATTGCCAACAACACAATGAACAACAACACTATGGCAAGCTAAAATTCACCATGCCCAAGTTCAACGGAAGCAATGATCCCAAAGAGTACCTATCATGGGCATTGAAAGTTGACAAAATCTTTCGTTTGCACAACTATGAGGAAGAGAAGAAGATCACTATGGCATCACTTGAGTTCCAAGACTAAGTGCTCATATGGTGGGAACAAGTCCTTGAGCGCCAAGAAGCAAAAGGTGAACCACCTATCACCACTTGGGCTCAAATGAAGGATGTCATGTGAGCATGTTTTGTGCCCACCTACTACAACCGCTATCTCTTCATGAAGCTCCAACTCCTCAAGCAAGGAACAAAGAGTGTTGAAGAATACTACAAGGAAATGGAGATAGCCATGAATTCGAGCCAATGTCACGGAAGATGATGAGTAAACTATGGCACGCTTCTTAAATGGCCTCAATCATCCCATCAAGAAGATCGCCGACTTCCAACCCTACTCCAACCTCATTGAGCTCGTGCATCAAGCTACAAAGGCGGAACGTCAAGTGCAAGATGACTTCAAGTACGCCAAGTACTCGTCCAAGACCTACGGCTTCTCCAACAACCAAGCTTCAACGACTCCTCCAACTTCTACCTCAACCAAGCCATCTACAACCAACGATGACAAGTCAAGTTACAAGAAAACTTCGACAAGCTCAAGTCGTCTTCCTCCTACTACAAACAACTTCAATCCGCGTGCTTCATCATCTACTCCGACCGATGACACCCTTGAAGGTGGTTTTTGTGGGCTTGATCCTTGAGGGGTCAATGCCCATTTTGCGCACTGTATCCTGATAGAGCAGGTTCAGGCTACTGCCACCGTCCATGAGGACTCATGTGAGATGAAATCCATCGATGATGGGGTCAAGGACCAATGCAGCCGAACCGCTATGACGGATACTGGTAGGATGGTCCTTGCGATCAAAGTGATCGGACAAGAGGACTGTGGGTTGAATTTTGGGGCGACTGGCTCCATCGCCTAGACATCCCTTAGTGTACACTTTCGTTCCCGCTTGGGGATATGGGTTGCGTATATCATGTTCACTGTTTTCACCTGGGGAGGGAATTTCTTCTGTCCTCCTGTGTTTGGCAGTCGGGGATCCTCGTCGTCATCGCTATGCAGCCCCTTTTCCTTGTTTTTAGCATTCAACTTGCCGGCCTGTTTAAACACCCAGCATTCCCTGTTGGTGTGGTTCGCTGGTTTATCGGGGGTGCCGTGAATTTGACATGAGCGATCGAGTATGCGGTCCAAACTAGACGAGCCCGGACTGTTTCTTTTGAATGGCTTTTTCCGCTGTCCGGATTTAAAGCCTCTGAATCCGGCATTGACTGTCGTGTCTTCGGCATTATCGCCATTATTGCGACGCTTGTGTCTTTCGTCGCGGCTTGCCGTTGCTATCCCTGGCATCTGAATTGCCTGAGTTTTTGGGTGTGATGTTGCTGTGAGCCAGCCAGCTGTCCTCGCCCGCACAGAAGCGGGTCATGAGTGTTGTGAGGGCTGCCATGGACTTTGGCTTCTCTTGGCCGAGGTGTCAAGCGAGCCATTCGTCGCGGATGTTGTGCTTGAAGGCCGCTAAGGCTTTGACATCCGGACAGTCGACAATTTGGTTCTTTTTAGTTAGGAGCCGAGTCCAGAATTTCCTGGCTGACTCTCCAGGCTGTTGGGCTATGTGACTTACGTCATCAGCATCTGGTGGTCACACGTAAGTGCCCTGAAAGTTGTCGAGGAACGCATCTTCCAGATCCTCCCAACTGCCAATGGAGCTTGCTGGCAGGCTATTAAGCCAATGCCTAGCCGGTCCTTTGAGCTTAAGCGGTAGGTACTTTATGGCATGTAAGTCATCGCCGCGGGCCATGTGGATGTGGAGAAGAAAATCTTCAATCCATACTGCGGGGTCTACTGTGCCATCGTATGATTCGATATTTACGGGTTTAAACCCTTCTGGGAATTCGTGATCCATAACTTCATCAGTGAAGCATAGGGGGTGTGCGGCGCCTCTATGCCGGGCTACATCCCGACGTAGTTCAAATGAGTCCAGTCTATTGTATTCGGCTTGGCCGGACTTTGGTATATTGTATCCGGCGTGACGGTCATCATCACGTCTTGCAGCGCGCCCCCGTAATCCATAGATCGATCTTGACTGTCCTGCTTTGTTTTCCAATACATCTCGCAGGTCCTTCATGTAGCCCCGGGCCTTGGTATTATCGTTTGATTGGGGACGGGGTGCGGTCTGGACTTCGGGCTGGTACGCCGCTTTGTCGCGGCCACGGGGTGGCCGGTCAGCCGCATGATGCGCTGGTAGCGTGGGCTTTAAAGCCTCCTCCTCGAGTTGAGGTAGCAGCATGCGCTTTGGGTAGCTTTTGCTGGGGCGCTCGAGTCTGTATTCCTCGGCAGCGAGGACCTCGGTCCATCTGTCAGTTAGCAGATCTTGATCAGCTTGAAGTTGTTTCTGCTTTTTCTTTAGGCTTTTTGCAGTGGCTATAAGCCGGCGTTTGAAGCACTCCTGCTCGATGGGATCCTCCAGCACGATGAATTCTTCGTCGCCAAGGCTCACTTCGTCTTCGGAGAGAGGCATGTAATTATCGTCCTCTGATTCTCCATCAGTTGCCTGTTCTTTAGGGCTAGCTTGCCCATCCTCTTGCTCGGCCTGCTCGAAGCCTGGCTGGGCAGGATTTTCTTCATCTTCGGCACCATCAGGATTGTTATCTCTTGTGCCGGTATCACTATTTTTGCTATGGCGGGGCTTGGAGCGGCGCCGATGATGCCGGTGTCTAGATTGCTTCCCCAAGGGGTTATCTTCCGTTGCCTCATCGCCATTGTTTTCTTTAGGGATGTCCACCATATAAATATCATATGATGAGGTGGATGTCCAACGCCCTATAGGCGGGGGTTCCCGTTCTTCTCCTGCATCGTCATCCATACCGTCGACGTCTCCGGAGTCGAAGTCAAGCACGTCGGTTAAGTCATCGACAGTGGCTATAAAGTGGGTGGTGGGTGGGTGACGAATTTCTTCATCGTCCGCTCCCCACTCGAGATGGACATAGTTCGGCCAAGAGTCTCCTAACAAGGAAAGAGACCTTAATGAGTTTAGTACATCACCCAAGGGCGAGTGCTGAAAAATATCCATGGCGGTGAACTCCATGACGGGTGCCCAATCCGATTCGATAGGCACGGATGCACGTGGTTCGGATCCTGCAGCCAGAGACGAGTCCGGGGGTCCGATGACACCACCCTCACAGGGGGCGGGTTCAGTGTTTGGCTCCGACACCGATGAGTGTGCGGCCTCCGTGGCGGGGTCCATCCACCCGTCCTCGGAAGGCATGATCTGCTCCGGATTGATTCCCGGAGCCAATGCGGGTGCGATCTCCTGAATACTGTCCGACGGCAGATCAAAGTCATGTCCGCCGTGACTGTTCGGCGCACCTGTCATGGGCTCGAATCCGTTGAAGATCAAGTCTCCGCGGATGTCGGCAGTATAGTTTAAGCTTCCAAACCTGACCCGATGGCCAGGGGCATAGCTATCGATCTGCTCCAGATGGCCAAGCGAGTTGGCCCACAGTATGAAGCCGCCGAATACGAAGATCTGTCCGGGAAGAAAAGCCTCCCCCTGGACCGCGTCATTGAAGATGATCGAGGGAGCCATCAAGCCTTATCGCGACGGCACAGTGGAACTCTCAATGAAAGCACCAATGTCGGTGTCAAAACCGGCGAATCTCGGGTAGGGGTCCCGAACTATGCGTCTAAGGCTAATGGTAACAAGAGGCAGGGGACACGATGTTTTACCCAGGTTCGGGCCCTCTCGATGGAGGTAATACCCTACTTCCTGCTTGATTGATCTTGATGATATGAGTATTACAAGAGTTGATCCACCACGAGATCGTAGAGGCTAAACCCTAGAAGCTAGCCTATGATTATGATTGTTCTTGTCCTACGGACTAAACTCTCCGGTTTATATAGACATCGGAGGGGGCTAGGGTTACACAGAGTCGGTTATAGAGAAGGAAATCTACATATCCGAATATCCAAGCTTGCCTTCCATGCAAAGGAGAGTCCCATCCGGACACGGGACGAAGTCTTCAATCTTATATCTTCATAGTCAAACAGTCCGGCCAAAGTATATAGTCCGGCTGTCCGAGGGCCCCTTAATCCAGGACTCCCTCACCCCTCCGTGATGGTTTCTAGATTGGATCTGGTCGTTCTGGACTCTGTGGCGGATGGAATTGATTCTTGTCGACTCCCCTAGGGTTTCTGGAATATTGGGGTATTTATAGAGCAAAGAGGCAGTCCAGGAGGCACCCGAGGTGGGCACAACCCACCAGGGTGCGCCTGGGCCTCCAGGCGCGCCCTGGTGGGTCGTGCTCCGCTCGGAGCACCCCCTAGGCGCTTCTCCGTCCCGCTGGATGTCTTCTGGTCCAAAAAAATCCACTAAAAGTTTCACTGCATTTGAACTCCGTTTGGTATTGATTTCCTGCGATGTAAAAAACATGCAAAAATCAGCAAGTGCCACTTGGCACTATGTCAATAGGTTAGTACCAAAAAATGATATAAATGACTATAAAATGATTATAAAACATCCAAGAATGATAATATAACAACATGGAACAATCAGAAATTGTAGATACGTTGGAGACGTATCAGCATCCCCAAGCTTAATTCCTGCTCGTCCTCGAGTAGGTAAATGATAAAAACAGATTTTTTTGATGTGGAATAATGCCTAACATGTCATCTCATATTCTTTTCTTTATAGCATGGAATTTTGGACTTTTGTATGGTTCAAAGAAATAGTTTAATTTTGACAAGAGACCTAAATACTCAAGCATACCAACAAACAAGCATGTCTTTCAAAATATCAACGCTAAAATAAGTTATCCCTAGCCCATCATGCTCAATCATTGATCCATTCATGAAACACACTTGCATATTAGCTACACTCTGATACGTCTCCAACGTATCTATAATTTATGAAGCATTCATGCTATTATATTATCTGATTTGGATGTTTATGGGCTTTATTATACACTTTTATATTATTTTTGGGACTAACCTATTAACCGGAGGCCCAGCCCAAATTGTTGTTTTCTTGCCTATTTCAGTGTTTTGAAGAAAAGGAATGTTAAACGAAGTCCAAACGGGATGAAACCTTCGGGGGAGTTATTTTTGGAACGAAAGCAATCCAGGAGACTTGGAGTAGACGTCAGGGAAGCTTCGAGGTGGCCATGAGGCAGGGAGGCACGCCCTACCCCCCTGGGCGCGCCCCCACCCTCGTGAGCCCCTCGTGGCTCCCCTGACTGACTTCTTTCGCCTATATATGTCCATATGCACCGAAAACATCCAGGAGCACAATAGATCGGGAGTTCCGCCATCGCAAGCCTCTGTAGCCACCAAAAACCAATTGGGACCCTGTTCCGGCACCCTGCCGGAGGGGGGAATCCCTCACCGGTGGTCATCTTCATTATCCCGGCGCTCTCCATGACGAGGAGGGAGTAGTTCACCCTCGGGGCTGAGGGTATGTACCAGTAGCTATGTGTTTGATCTCTCTCTCTCTCTTGTGTTCTTGATTTGGCACGATCTTGATGTATCGCGAGCTTTGCTATTATAGTTGGATCTTATGATGTTTCTCCCCCTCTACTGTCTTGTGATGAATTGAGTTTCCCCCTTGAAGTTATCTTGTCGGATTGAGTCTTTAAGGATTTGAGAACACTTGATGTATGTCTTGTCGTGCTTATCTGTAGTGAAAATGGGATATTCACATGATCTACTTGATGTATGTTTTGGTGATCAACTTGCGGGTTCACCTTGTGAACTTATGCATAGGGGTTGGCACACGTTTTTGTCTTGACTCTCCGATAGAAACTTTGGGGCACTCTTTGAAGTACTTTGTGTTGGTTTGAATAGATGAATCTGAGATTGTGTGATGCATATCGTATAATCATACCCACGGATAATTGAGGTGACATTGGAGTATCTAGGTGACATTAGGGTTTTGGTTGATCTGTGTCTTAAGGTGTTATTCTAGTACGAACTCTATGATAGATCGAACGAAAAGAATAGCTTTGTGTTATTTTACTACGGACTCTTGAATAGATCGATCAGAAAGGATAACTTTGAGGTGGTTTCATACCCTACAATAATCTCTTCGTTTGTTCTCCGCTATTAGTGACTTTGGAGTTACTCTTTGTTGCATGTTGAGGGATAGTTATATGATCCAATTATGTTATTATTGTTGAGAGAACTTGCACTAGTGAAAGTATGAACCCTAGGCCTTGTTTCCTAGCATTGCAATACCGTTTACGCTCACTTTTATCATTAGTTACCTTGCTGTTTTTATATTTTCAGATTACAAATACCCATATCTACCATCCATATTGCACTTGTATCACCATCTCTTCGCCAAACTAGTGCACCTATACAATTTATCATTGTATTGGGTGTGTTGGGGACACAAGAGACTCTTTGTTATTAGGTTGCAGGGTTGTTTGAGAGAGACCATCTTCATCCTACGGCTCCCACAGATTGATAAACATTAGGTCATCCACTTGAGGGAAATTTGCTACTGTCCTACAAACCTTTTCACTTGGAGGCCCAACAACGTCTACAAGAAGAAGGTTGTGTAGTAGACATCAAGCTCTTTTCTGGCGCCATTGCCGGGGAGGTGAGTGCTTGAAGGTATATCTTTAGATCTTGCAATCGAATCTTTTAGTTTCTTGTTTTATCACTAGTTTAGTCTATAAAAGAAAACTATAAAAAATGGAATTGAGTTTGCCTCATACGCTTCATCTTTTTAATATCTTCCGTGAGAATGATGGAAAGGAAAATTGTGCTCAAATGCTAGAAGAAGAAGTCTATAAAATGTATGGCACTAAATCTTTGAATGATGAGCATGATTGAAATGTTGTTAGTATGAATTCCTTGAATATCCATGATGCTAATGATATGCAAAGCCACAAGCTTCGGGAAGCTATGTTTGATGAAGATGATATTTTTTGTCCCCCCAAGTTTTGATGAGCAAATTCATTATGATGAAAGCATGCCTCCTATTTATGATGATTATTGTGATGATATGTATGCCATAAAGAATAAACTTGCTTATGTGGAGAGTAGTAAAATTTCTATGCATGTAGATCATGAAAAGAATGCTTTATGTGTTGGTTATATTGTTGAATTCATTCATGATGCTACTGAAAATTATTATGAGAATGGATCATATTCTTCTACATATTGCAATAATATCAAGTTTCCTCTCTATGTGCTTAAAATCTTTAAGTTATACTTGTTTTGCCTTCCTATGCTAGTTGATTATTGTTCCCATAAGTTGTTTGCTCACAAAATCCCTATGCATGGAAAGTGGGTTAGACTTAAATGTGCTTGCCATGTGTTTTATGATGCTCTCTTTATGTTTCAGTTCTTATCTTTTATGTGAGCATCATTGAAATCATCATGCCTAGCTAAAAGGCATTAAAGAAAAGTGTTTGTTGGGAGACAACTCAATATTTACCTTTACTGTTTTTGTGTGTTCACATGATTATGCTACTGTAGTAATTATTTTTTATGGCTTTTGTTTCAATAAAGTGCCAAGTACTACCTCCGTCCGGGATTATAATTCCCGTCGACCGCATCGGCAGGATCAAGGCAGAGCAAACGCGCAAGGAAAATCTTTTGTTCCCGATGCTATTAATTACCGCATGCAGCTGCTCGCTTTTATGCTGATCTCATGCATTGGTCCATCTTCTCCACATGCAACGAAGGCAGCACTAGTCACGGAGTAAACATTGCATGCAGCCTATCTTTTCACATGCAGGATCCGACACTCAAAACGAACGGCCTAATAAAAACAGACGGTGATGTGGTTCTAGCCGGTCTTATAAACCCGGACGGAGGTAGTAAGACCTTTAGGATAGCCTACGGTGATAGTTGTGTTGATCCTGCTGAAAATCAGAAACTTTTGCACCCAGTAAATTAGTTTTGATAATTCACATAAACATGATTTTTATTTGATTATTTTTGTTATGGATTGGTACACAAATTTCTCAGGCTTTCCTAATTTGGTAGAATTTTTTGACTTACAGAATTATTCGAATGATACAGATTACTACAGACTTTTCTATTTTTGACAGATTCTGTTTTCTATGTGTTGTTTGGTTATTTTGATGAATCTATAAGTAGTATCGGAGGGTATGAACCATAGAGAAGTTTGAATACAGTAGATATTACACCAATATGAATTTAGAATGAGTTCATAACAGTACCTAAGTGGTGATTTATTTTCTTATACTAACGGAGCTTACGAGTTTTCTGTTAAGTTTTGTGTTGTGAGGTTTTCAAGTTTGGGTAAAGATTCGATGGACTATGAAATAAGGAGTGGCAAGAGCCTAAGATTGGGGATGCCCACGGCACCCCAAGGTAATATTCAAGGACAACCAAGAGCCTAAGCTTGGGGATGGCCCCGGATGGCATCCCCACTTTCGTCTTTGTTCATCGGTAACTTTACTTGGAGCTATATTTTTATTCACTACATGATATGTGTTTTACTTGGAGCGTCATTTACTTTTGTTAGTATTTGCTTGTTGTTATTTAGAATAATGTTTTGCATCTATATTTTCAATAAAAATGTCAAGGATAGCCTTTACCATGCTTATTTTGCAAGTATACATGTTGCTGTTTTAAAACAGAAAGTTTACCGCTGTCGCAAAAATTCCCTAGAAAAGTCAGAATATGATAAAATGTTGAAACTTTTTGCATATCTAGCTCTGATAAATCTTCTACAGTGTGGTAGTTTTCTCATAATTGTTGGAGTTAGGAAAGTATGATGAATCTTGCATTCTTTACGGACTGTACTGTTTTGGCAGATTGCTATTATGTTTGCATTGTTTGCATATGTTTGATTGTTTAATGATTCTATTTGAGGATAGGAGTATTAAATATGCAGAGACATTTAGTATGCAATGTTGAATAATAATTTTTGTGATTTGTTACAGTATAAAATGATAAGGTTTTTGCATTGGTTTATACTAACTTATCTCACGAGTTCTTGTTGAGTTTGGTGTGGATGAAGCTTTCGAGATTTAGGAAACCGAGATATAAAAGGAATTAAGGAGAAACAAAAGATCAAGCTTGGGGATGCCCAAGGCACCCCAAGATAATACTTCAAGAAGTCTCAAGCATCCAAGCTTGGGGATGCCCCGGTAGGCATCCCACCTTTCTTCTTCAACAATTATCGGTTAGTATCGGTTGAACCTAAGTTTTTGCTTCTTCACATGTTGTGTGCTATCCTTGAAATGTCATTTTGTTTTGTTTTGCTTGCTGTTTGAATAAAATCCCAAGATCTGAAATTCTTAAATGAGGGAGAGTCTTCACATAGCTACACAATTATTTAACTACTCAATTATCCTTCACTTATATCTTTTTGGAGTAGTTTGTCATTTACTCGTGTGCTTCACTTATATCCTATGAGTAAATGGGTGAATGATTTGAATACCATAAATCTGAAATTATATATGTTTCATTTGCTTATCCCATGGGGAGTAATGACTTCACATCTGAGAAGTAGAGGTGGTAAATTTATTGAAGGTTAGCAAACATTGTACTGGTCACTTGAACAATTCATGAAAGAATATTGAAGGAAGAGAGATTTCACATATAAATATACTATCTTAGACAACTTCTATGATTGTGAGCCCCATTAATTAAATTCAGACCTGAGCAAATTAGTTGAAATTGGACAAGGAAGACAACATAATGAGTTATGCTTGGGTATATTTGTATAGAAGTTATATTGTTATAGATCCTCCAACATGTGGTGCTTGCTATTTAGAATCCTTTTGCTAGCCAAAATATATGTACTAAGCAGGAATACTGCTTGTGCATCCAAATTCCTTGAACCAAGTTTCTTCCATGAGTGTCCACCATATCTACCTATATGCGATATTTACCTGCCGTTCCAAGTAAATTTGCATGTGCCAAACTCTAAACCTTCAAATAATATTTTGTTTTGTATACCCGAATCGCTCATGTAGCGACTAGGGGCTGTCAGTATCTTCCATGCTAGGTGGGTTATTCTCATGATGAGTGGACTCCGCTCATCATTCACTAGAAAAATGGCTGGTAACTGGGATGCCCAGTCCTATGATCAAAGATCAAAAACAAATCGCAAATAATTTAAACAAAACTCCCCCAGGATTGTTGATAGTTGGACGACACCCGTTGTTTTGGACAAGCCATGGAGTGTGATTGTTGGTGGAGGGGGAGTAAAATCTTTACCTTTCTGTTTGGGAACCGCCTATAATGTATCTAGTATGGAACATATTGGGAACTCTTGGTTGTTATGTTGACAATGAAAGCATACCTCTCAAAATTATTTTCATCTCTGTTTAAAAGCTTCGAGATCTGGCACCTCTGCAAATCCCTGCTTCCCTCTGCGAAGGGCCTATCTTTTACTTTTATGCAAGAGTCGGTAGTATTCCTTCTCATTCCAACCTACTCTTTAGTTGGCAAGCATCATGTGATGGGGAAAGATCGAAGCATATATGGCCATCCAAATATATTTGATCATGAATTATTATTGTTGACAATTATCTATATGATAAGTAAGTTGGGAGTCGAAACATTAAGCCCCTATCTTTCTCTGTGTTCAATGGATGCTATTTTTTTCTAAAAATATGCTTTGAGTGGTAGCAATCATGGAACACTATATGATAGTTGAGTATGTGGGATTTGCTAAATCAAAGCTCTTACATAGACCTTTACTGAAAATAAGATGAATTGCAATTGTTTGATGACTAAGAACATAGTTTGCTAGTTCTCAAGAAAGTTTATGGTCTATGCTTTAACATTTGAATAGCTTGTTACTTGATCATGAGAAGTTTTATGACATGAGCTACTACTATGACATATAATGATGCTAAAAAAGGTGATTGAAATTATCATTGATCAAACTTGTGCACCTACTAGCATTCACACTTCATAAATTATTTCTTTTATCATTTACCTACTCGAGGACGAGCAGGAATTAAGCTTGGGGATGCTGATACGTCTCCAATGTACCTATAATTTATGAAGCATTCATGCTATTATATTATCTATTTTGGATGTTTATGGGCTTTAGTATACACTTTTATATTATTTTTAGGACTAATCTATTAACCGGAGGCCCGGCCCAAATTGTTGTTTTCTTGCCTATTTCAGTGTTTCGAATAAAAGGAATATCAAACGGAGTCCAAACGGAATGAAACCTTCGGGAGAGTTATTTTTGGAATGGAAGCAATCCAGGAGACTTGGAGTAGACATTAGGTAAGCTTCGAGGTGGCCACGGGGCAGGGAAGCGCGCCCTACCCCCTGGGCGCGCCCCCACCCTCGTGGGCCCCTCGTGGCTCCCCTGCCCGACTTCTTTCGCCTATATATGTCCATATACCCCGAAAACATCTAGGAGCACAATAGATCGGGAGTTCCACCGCCGCAAGCCTCTGTAGCCACCAAAAACCAATCGGGACCCTGTTCCGGCACCCTACCGGAGGGGGGATCCCTCATTGGTGGCCATCTTCATCATCCCAGCGCTCTCCATGACGAGGAGGGAGTAGTTCACCCTCGGGGCTGAGGGTATGTACCGGTAGCTATGTGTTTGATCTCTCTCTCTTGTGTTCTTGATTTGGCACGATCTTGATGTATCGCTGATGACCCACAACTGTAGGGGATCTATCGTAGTCCTTTCGATAAGTAAGAGTGTCGAACCCAACGAGGAGCAGAACGAAATGATAATCGGTTTTTAGTAAGGTTTTCTCTGCAAGCACTGAAATTGTAGGTAATAGATAGTTTTGTGATAAGATAAATAGTAACGAGTAACAAGTAAATAAAGTAAATAAAGTGCAGCAAGGTGGCCAAATCCTTTTGTAGCAAAGGATAAGCCTGGATAATTTCTTATAATTAGAAAAGAGCTCCCGAGGACACATGGGAATTATCGTCAAGCTAGTTTTCATCATGCTCGTATGATTCGCGTTCGGTACTTTGATAATTTGATATGTGGGTGGACCGGTGCTTGGGTACTGCCCTTACTTGGACAAACATCCCAATTATGATTAACCCCTATTGCAAGTGTCCGCAACTACAAAAGCAGTATTAAGGTAAACCTAACCACAGCATTAAACATATGGATCCAAATCAGCCCCTAACGAAGCAACGAATAAACTAGGGTTTAAGCTTCTGTCACTCTAGCAACCATCTACTTATTACTTCCCCATGCCTTCCTCTAGGACCAAATAATGGTGAAGTGTCATGTAGTCGACGTTCACATAACACCACTAGAGGAAAAGACAACATACATCTCATCAAAATATTGAATGAATACCAAATTCATATGACTACTAATAGCAAGACTTCACCCATGTCCTCAGGAACAAACGTAACTACTCACAAAGCATATTCATGTTCATAATCAGAGGAGTAATAATATGCGTAAAGGATCTGAACATATGATCTTCCACCAAGTAAACCAACTAGCATCAACTACAAGGAGTAATCAACACTACTAGGAACCCACAGGTACCAATTTGTGGTTTGGATACAAGATTGGATACAAGAGATGAACTAGGCTTTTGAGAGGAGATGGTGCTGGTGAAGATGTTGATGGAGATTGACCCCTCCCGATGAGAGGATTGTTGGTGATGATTTCCCCCTCCCGGAGGGAAGTGTCCCCAGCAGAACAGCTCCGCCGGAGCCCTAGATTGGTTCCGCCAAGGTTCCACCTCATGGCGGCGGAGTTCCGTCCCGTAAGCTTGCCCAAGATTTTTTCCAGGGTAAAAGCCTTCATATAACAGAAGATGGACACCGGGGGGCACCAGGGGGCCCAGGAGACAGGGGGCGCGCCCAGTAGGGGTGGGCGCGCCCCCCACCCTCCTGCCAGGGTGTGGCCCCCCTGATGTATTTCTTCCGCTCAATAATTCTTATTAATTCCAAAAACATGTTTCGTGGAGTTTCAGGATTTTTGGAGCAGTGCAGAATAGGTTTCCAATGTTTGCTCCTTTTCCGGCCAGAATTCCAGTAGCCGGCATTCCCCCTCTTCATGGTAAACCTTGTAAAATAAGAGAGAATAGCCATAAGTATTGAGATATAATGTGTAATAACAGCCCATAATGCAATAAATATTGATATAAAAGCATGATGTAAAATGGACGTATCAACTCCCCCAAGCTTAGACCTCGCTTGTCCTCAAGCGGAAGCCAAAATCGAAAAACATGTCCACATGTTTAGAGATAGAGGTGTCAATAAAAATAAAATACGGACATGAGGGCATCATGATCATTCTTATAACAACAACAAATGTAGATTTTATCATATGATTTCTTATGCTCAAGTAATGATCAATTCACAATGTCAAGTATGGTTCAGAAACTTCATTGAGAACTAACAAACTATAATCTCAGTCATTGAAGCAATCACAATTTATCATAACATCAGAAAGAGTCAACAATAGAGCTTTTCAGCAAATCCACATACTCAACTATCAAGTAGTCTTCTACAATTGCTAACACCCGCGCAGTACTTGTGGTTATAGAGTTTCAGCCGGACACTAAGAAAGATAGGGGCTTATTGTGTTGCCTCCCAATGTATTCACCTTTAGGTGATGTCAATAATAATAGCCCATGATAACTTACATCCAATTGGATATATATATCATGATCTTTCAAACACGAGGAGCTTGCCAAAGGATAAAATGAAAAAGGGAAAGGTGAGGATCACCTTGACTCAAGCATAAAGTAAAAACATAAAGTAAAAGATAGGCCCTTCGCAGAGGGAAGCAGAGGTTGTCATGTGCGTTTAGGGTTGGATGCACAAAATCTTAATGCAAAAGAACGTCGCTTTATATTGCCCCTTGTATGTGGACCTTTATTATGCAGTCCGTCGCTTTTATTACTTCCACAACAAGATCGTATAAAGCTTATTTTCTCTGCACTAATAAGTCATCCATATTTAGATAGCAATTTTTATTGCCTGCAACATGACAACTTACTTGAAGGATCTTAATCAATCCATAGGTAGGTATGGTGGACTCTCATGGCAAAACTGGGTTTAAGGATATTTGGAAGCACAAGTAGTATCTCTACTTGGTGCAAGGAATTTGGCTAGCATGAGGGGGAAAGGCAAGCTCAACATGTTTGGAAGGTTAATGACAATATACTTTAATTGAGATGTGCGAAAACATAACCATTACGTTGTCTTCCTTGTCCAACATCAACTCTTTTAGCATGTCATACTTAATGAGTGCTCCCAATCATAAAAGATGTCCAAGATAATATATTTGTATGTGAACCCCTCTTTCCTTATCACTTCCTATTAGTTGCAACAATGACCAAAACTCGGTTTATCAACTCTCAACAACTTTTATGCCTCATACTTTCTATGTGTGAAGTCATCACTAACCATAAGACCAATATGAACTCTTTTATTCTTTCTACTTTCTCAAGATCATAGCATCATAGCAAAGCCCTTGACTCAACACTAATCTTTATTATAGAGAACTCACGGACTCGATTACATAAAGAGATCACAAAGCAAAACTCGAAACTACTTGATATCAAAACTTCAATCTACTAGATCAAAATACTACTAAAAGGATCAAACTAAATAAAACGGTAAAGATAGGAGTGTGATGGTGATACGATATCGGGGCACCTCCCCCAAGCTTGGTAGTTGCCAAGGGGAGTGCCCATACCCGTGTAATTATGTCCTCGGAGGTGGTGAAGCAGGAGTTGTTGATGATGTAGGCTTGTCGTCCATCTTCCAAGGCATAGGCTCACCATCATAGAAGGATGATCGAGTCTCCGGGATCCTTAAATCTACAGCCAAACTCATCCTCTTGAATCTATATTCATACTCACAGTTTTGGTTTTGCAGGTCATAGATCTGGGCTTGGAGGTGCTCGATTTTCTCTTTAAGCTTGAAGATGGTCTCCCCAATGACCTTGGCATCTAGCTTGTGGTTGTTGGTGAACTCCGTGATCATCATCTGGTTGGCGTTGAGTCCATGCTCCACCATCCCTTGGCACTTGAAAACTTGCTGCTCCACGACTTCGAGCTTTGTCTCCACGCTTCCGGTACGCCTTCGTCCCTCCACATCACGGATGTGCAACACCCCCTCACGCATCTCAATGGTTTGAGGGTGTTGCAGCACCTCCGCGAGATAGGGGTTAATAACCCTCTCGAAAAACTTGTCCTTGGGAGCGCTTGGAGACGACATGATGCTCTAGATCTGAAACAGAAATAGCTCGAAACAAAAACAGAGGATATTTGCATGATACGATGGTCAAAACCTTCGAGGGTTTATATAACGAATTTTTACCGACCAAAATACATAACGTGCAAGAAAACGGAGTCCGGGAGGCACACCAGGTGTCCACGAGACAGGGGGCGCGCCCTCCACCCTCGTGGAGGCCTTGTGTCCCTCTCGGGCTACTTCTTTCTTCCTAAAATTCTTAAATATTCCAAAACTGATAAAAATTGCCATTGGAGTTGTTTTGGAGTCGGTTTACTTACCGTACCACATACCTATTCCTTTTCGGAGTCTGGAACATTCTGGAAAGTGTCCCTTATGTATTCTTCCGGGGTTACGGTTTCAATAATATTAGTTTCAACATTGATAGGATTACCTGAAATATAATGTTTAATTCTTTGACCGTTTACCACCCTCGGACTTGTGCCTTCGAAGTTATTGATTTTTATGCCAGAATGATAGACCTCCTTGATAACGTAAGGACCTTCCCATTTAGAGAGAAGTTTTCCTGCAAAAAAATCTTAAAGGAGAGTTGAATAATAACACATAATCTCCTACGTTAAACTCACGCTTTTGTATCCTTTTGTCATGCCAGCGTTTGACTTTTTCTTTGAATAACTTGGCATTCTCATATGCTTGGGTTCTCCATTCATCGAGTGAGCTAATGTCAAACAGCCTCTTTTCACCGGCAAGTTTGAAGTCATAGTTGAGCTCTTTAATAGCCCAATATGCTTTATGTTCAAGTTCAAGAGGTAAATGACAAGCTTTTCCATAAACCATCTTATAAGGAGACATACCCATAGGATTTTTGTATGCAGTTCTATAGGCCCATAATGCATCATCAAGTTTTTTGGACCAATTCTTTCTAGATCTATTCACAGTCTTTTGCAGAATTAATTTGAGCTCTCTATTGCTCAACTCTACTTGACCACTAGACTGCGGATTATAAGGAGATGCGATTATATGATTAACATCATACTTAGCAAGCATCTTACGGAAAGCACCATGAATAAAATGTGAATCACCATCAGTCATAAGATATCTAGGGACTCCAAACCTCGGAAAAATAACTTCTTTAAGCATTTTAATAGAAGTGTTATGATCAGCACTACTAGTTGGAATAGCTTCTACCCACTTAGTAACGTAATCAACAGCAACTAAAATATGAGTGTAACTATTAGAGGCAGGAAAAGGTCCCATATAATCAAAGCCCCAAACATCAAATGGTTCAATAACAAGAGAGTAATTCATAGCATTTCTTGACGTCTACTAATATTACCAATTCTTTGACATTCATCACAAGATAAGACAAACTTACGAGCATATTTGAAGAGAGTAGGCCAATAGAAACCAGATTGTAGTACCTTGTGTGCAGTTCTATCTCCAGCGTGGTGTCCTCCATAGGATTCAGAGTGACACTTGCGTAGGATCTGTTCCTATTCATGCTCAGGCACACAACATCTAATAACACCATCTACTCCTTCTTTATAAAGGTGTGGGTCATCCCAGAAGTAATGTCTTAAATCATAAAAGAACTTTTTCTTTTGCTGGTATGCGAAACTAGGGGGTATAAATTTAGCAACAATGTAATTAGCATAATCAGCATACCAAGGAGCAGTACGAGAAGCATTAACGACCGCTAATTGTTCATCAGGAAAGCTATCATCAATAGGCAGTGGGCCATCAAGAACATTCTCTAACCTAGACAAGTTGTCTGCAACAGGGTTCTCAGCTCCCTTTCTATCAATAATATGCAAATCAAATTCTTGGAGCAAGAGAACCCATCTAATGAGTCTAGGCTTAGCATCTTTCTTTTCCAGAAGATATTTAATAGCAGCATGATCAGTGTGAATAGTAACTTTGGAATCAATAATATAAGGTCTAAACTTATCACATGCAAACACAACTACTAAGAACTCTTTTTCAGTAGTAGCATAATTTCTCTGGGCAGTATCAAGGGTCTTACTAGCATACTGGATAACATTTAATTTCTTATCAACTCTTTGCCCTAGAACAGCACCTAAAGCATAATCACTAGCATCACACATAATTTCAAAAGGTAAATTCCAATCAGGTGGCTGAACAATAGGTGCAATGATCAAAGCTTTCTTAAGTATTTCAAATGCTTCTACACAATCATCATTAAAGACAAAAGGAATATCTTTTTGCAATAACTAGTCAGAGGCCTGGAGATCTTAGAAAAGTCCTTAATGAACCTCCTATAAAAACTGGCATGACCAAGGAAACTCCTTATACCTTTTATGTCCTTAGGACATGGCATCTTTTCAATAGCATCAACTTTGGCTTTGTCAACTTCAATACCTCTCTCGGAAATCTTATGCCCCAAGACAATGCCTTCATTAACCATAAAGTGACACTTTTCCCAATTCAGGACGAGACTAGTGTCTTCACATCTCTGCAAAACTCGATCAAGGTTGCTCAAACAATCATCAAAAGAGGATCCATAAACGGAGAAGTCATCCATGAATACCTCACAAATATTTTTACAAAAATCAGAGAATATAGCCATCATGCACCTTTGAAAGGTAGCAGGTGCATTACATAAACCAAAAGGCATACGTCTATAAGCAAAAGTACCGAAAGGGCAAGTAAAAGTAGTTTTTGATTGATCCCCTACTAACACAGGTATTTGAGAGAAACCCAAATAACCATCTAGAAAGCAGAAATGTGTGTATTTGCATAGTCTTTCTAGCATTTGATCAATAAAAGGTAAAGGGTAATGATCTTTCTTAGTAGCTTTATTTAATTTACGGAAATCAATTACCATCCTATAACCTGTAATAATTCTTTGTGGGATCAATTCATCTTTATCATTAGGAACAATGGTAATACCTCCCTTTTTAGGAACAGAATGGAACAGGGCTTACCCAATCACTATCAGCAACGGGATAAATTATACCTGCCTCAAGGAGCTTTAGTATCTCCTTTCTTACCACTTCTTTCATCTTGGGATTCAGTCGTCATTGAGGATCTCTAACTAGTTTGGCATCTTTCTCCACTGTAATTTTGTGTTGGCATAACATGGGACTAATGCCCTTAAGATCATCCAGAGTATATCCAATAGCAGCGCGGTGCTTCTTCAGAGTTTTCAATAATCTTTCTTCTTCTTGCTCCGAAAGGTTAGCACTAATATAGTAATAACAGGATATATTTTCTTTTCATCAAGATAAGCATACTTAAGATTATCAGGTAATGGTTTGAGTTCAAACACGGGATCACCCTTGGGTGGAGGGGGATCCCCAAGAATTTCAATGGGAAGGTTGTGTTTTAGCATGGGTTCCTGTTTAAGGAACACTTCATCTATTTCCCTTCTTTCCTTCATAAACATTTCGTTTTCATGGTCTAGCAAATATTGTTCTAACGGATTAGTAGGAGGCACGGCAATGGAAGCAAGACCAATAATCTCATCCTTACTAGGTGATTCTCTATCACGAGGTTGTCTACGAAACTTAGCAAAATTAAACTCATGATACATACCCTCTAAGCCAATTGTAACAGTATCCTTTTCAGAATCAATCCTAGCACTAGCTGTATTCAAGAAGGGCCTACCAAAAATAATGGGACAAAAATCATCTTGTGGGGAACCAAGAACAAGAAAATCAGAAGGGTATTTAACCTTCCCACACAAGACTTCAACATCTCGAACTATCCCAACGGGTTTAATGGTATCCCTATTAGCAAGCTTAATAATAACATCAATGTCTTCCAATTCAATGGGTGCAATGTCATGCATAATTTCTTTATATAAATCATAGGGTATTGCACTAGCACTAGCACCCATGTCACATAAGCCATGATAACAATGATCTCCTTTTTTAACACAGGCATTCCTATCACAGGTCTATGTATCTTAGTATCTGGTCTAGCAATATTAGTAGTCTCACCACAGAAATAAATAACATGCCCATCTAAATCATCATCCAAGAGATCTTTAACCATAGCAATACTAGGTTCAACATTGATTTGCTCAGGAGGTGTATAAGTCCTAGTATTACTCTTACGAACAACAGTCGAAGTTTTAGCATGATCCTTTATCCTAACAGGAAAAGGAGGTTTCTCAACATAAGTAGTAGGAATAATAGGATCGCTATAAGTGATAGTCTTTTCTTCGACTGTAATAGGTGCAACTACTTTTACTTCAACAGGAGGATTATATTTAAACCACTTTTCTTTAGGGAGATCAACGTGAGTAGCAAAAGATTCATAGAAAGAAGCTACTATCTCAGAGTCAAGTCCATACTTAGTGCTAAATCCACGAAAAGCATCGGTATCCATAAAAGATTTAACACAATCGAACTTAGGTGTCATAGACTCCTTACCATCGTCGGAACCCCAGTCTTCAGAGTTGCATTTAATTCTTTCCAATAAGTCCCATTTGAAATCAGTAGTCTTCAGCATATAAGAACCAGCACAAGAAGTATCGAGCAGGTTGCGATCATTAAGAGAAAGCCGAGCATAAATTTTTTGAATAATCATTTCCCAGGAGAGCTCATGATTGGGGCATGAATATAACATTGACTTAAGCCTCCCCCAAGCTTGAGCGATGCTTTCTCCTTCACGAGGCCAGAAATTATATATGTAATTATGATCACGATGAACAAGATGCATAGGATAGAACTTCTGGTGAAATTCCAACTTCAATCGCTTATAATTCCAAGATCTTGTATCATCACATAGCCTATACCATGTCAATGCATCTCCCTTCAAAGATAAAGGGAAGCCCTTCCTTTTGACAACATCATCGGGAATACCTGCAAGCTTAAATAATCCACAAACTTCATCCACAAAGATAAGGTGTAAATCGGGATGCAATGTTCCATCTACTGCAAATGGATTAGCTAGCAGTTTCTCTATCATACCCGAAGGAATCTCAAAGTAAATATTTTCAAAAAGTTCAGTAGGTTTAGGAGAAACTCTTTACTCTTCTGGTCGAGATGAAGATACCCCGAACAAGCCCCTCAAAGGATTAGTTTCCATAGTGACAAGTAATAGAAAATTTCAGCACACTATATAAATGTTTCCTTACTATCGGTGTCAAAACCGGTGGATCTCGGGTAGGGGGTCCCGATCTGTGCGTCTAAGGCTAATGGTAACATGAGGCAAGGGACACGATGTTTTACCCAGGTCCGGGCCCTCTCGATGGAGGTAAAACCCTACTTCCTGCTTGATTCATCTTGATGATATGAGTATTACAAGAGTTGATCTACCACGAGATCGTAGAGGCTAAACCCTAGAAGCTAGCCTATGATGATTATGATTGTGTTTCTAAGGACTAAACCCTCTGGTTTATATAGACACCGGAGGGGGCTAGGGTTTACACAGAGTCGGTTACAAATAAAGAAATATAATATCTGGATCACCAAGCTTGTCTTCCACGCAAAGGAGAGTCCCATCCGGACACGAGACGAAGTCTTAAGTCTTGTATCTTCACGCTCCAACAATCCGGACAAAGTGTATAGTCCGGTTGTCCGGATACCCCCTAATCCAGGAATCCCTCAGTAGCCCCTGAACCAGGCTTCAATGACGATGAGTCCGGCGCGTAGGTTGTCTTCGGCATTGCAAGGCGGGTTCCATCTCTGAATACTCCAAAATAATTGCCGAACATTCTGATTGCGTTCGGATTCCTGCGAGATAATTTCTGCACACCACCGTAGAGGGCATAACATTTCACATATCCGATCTGCTCACAAAATTTTTGTATGGTGTGCTCTTACGTCGTGGCCTGGCCCACCACGAACCAGTTTTTCTTGGCCTGCCTCGATACGCATTGCAAGGCGGTTTTATTGGCACACCTTGCCAAAGCAGAGATCGTGTTCCCTTTATCGCGGGATCTTCCATCAATACGGGCGTGCGCAACCCCACGACGACTGTTGGTACGACTCCGTGTTTTTTTAGATAAGCCCCAAGCGGTTATGCTGGGGACGCTTGATATTCTCCCCCTTTATAGAGGGGCCGAGGCCTATCCCTCTTTTCTACCACGCTTGCGCCTTTTCGCATCTCGAGTTCCAACACCCGAAGCCCAAGCTTAAGCCCTATGGATCTTCAATCATGTCCGAATCTAACCTTCAAGGCTGGTGGGTGGCTTCCTCTATCATAGAGGAGGATATCGCGAAGCTTAGGGAGGTCGGATATCTGACCGCCGACATTAGGCATAGGCTCCCTGCTCCAGGGCAGATCATCCCTACTCCCGAGCCCAATGGGAGCGTCGTATTTGTTTCTCACTTCCTCCGCGGCTTAGGCTTCACTCTTGATCCCTTCGTGAGAGGGCTCATGTTCTACTACGGGCTATATTTTCACGATCTAGCTCTGGACGCCATCCTTCACATCTCGTCGTTTATCGTTGTGTGCGAAGCTTTTCTCCACGTCACCCCGCACTTCGGCTTATGGCTCAAGACCTTCAATGTGAAGCCGAAGATGATTGAGGGGTGACACGCGGAGTGCGGAGATGCTGTAATAAGCAGGAACGCCGACGCCCCATGGCCAGAGAGCTCCTTCCCAGAGGTGTCCGATCTATGGCAGCGGAGGTGGTTTTACGTCACGGCTCCTAGAGGCACAAAGTGGGTGGCTGCCCCAGACTTCCGTTCTGGCCCTCCGCCTCAACTGGCATCATGGGCCAACGTAGGACGGGATGGGAGGCCTGCTAATGATGCACCAACGTTGCAGAGCCGCATATGGGAGCTTCTTGAGAGGGACATTAGCCTTGTAAGCATAATTCAGGTAATGCTAGTCTGACGGATCTTGCCGTGCAAACGCCGGCCTCTCCGGATGTGGGAGTTCAATCTGAAAGGTCCGCGGAGTATTCTACACTTCTTCGGCGTCACGCTTGAAGGGATGTGTAAGTTATTCTTCGGACCACAAGTAAAGTGTCCGGACACCAGCGAGGATGCGGGCCTGAGCTGCAATCGCCCAGATACCCAAGTAAGTAACCCAGAAATCGAACACTTTGTTTATTTTTATTATAACATTATTTTGAAAATCCTCCCTGGCCAGGAATGGCTCTGCAAGGCAGAGATAATCAGGTGTCCAGCTCCACTTCCCGAAGGCTCGCCTAGTCCCACCATAGCCAAGATGCTTGGTCGTGTGCTAAGCAAAGCGCCCTCAGGGAAAGACGAAGGGAAGCACAGAGAAGCAGAACTTCACACATTGTACATCCAAACCGGGGGAATTGCTACCTCCCCAAAGGAGGACAGTCAGGGAGGGGAATCTAAGGCCTCCTCCCCTCGCGGGAAGAAGTGGGCCGCCTCCGAGGACTTGGAGACGGAGGTGCCCAGACAAGGGAAGAAAGCTTCACCAGGGGGTCTTGCCCCGAAGGGCGCCCTCACCGCACCATGCCCACCAACGGGCCAGCCCTCAACCGAGCTGTAATTTAATCGTAAATATGAAGGTACTGCTTCCTTCTCTGACAACAATAACCAGGATCCATTCTTTGCAGTCCGGCTAGCAGCTCTTCTCGATAGAGTTTGTCTTCGGGGGATCTCCTTCCGGAGATGATGGAGAGTAAGACCCCACCAACCTCTCTGCCACATGGGGCGGGCGACCCCGAGGTGTTGTCACGGAGGAGTCCAGATCTGCCAAAGCCAGAAGCTAATACTTCAGCCGCCCTGAGCCCGGAGCGTTCGGCTCCCACAGGGGGCGATAAGAAGGGTCCGGCACAGTTCGGCGTCCGGCCGGACACACTAACGGGCCTTCTGGAGCGAGCTGCTCTCTCGGAGGAGCACCGTTCAATAATGAGCACTGTGCTTGAGAAGATTTCATCCGCCACAGGCGGGTTGAATGAAGCCTTTACGAGCCTGCTTAGAGGCTTTGAGGTATGTAATGAAAATACATAAAATTTGACTGTGACGCACGCGCTAGGTGTGCTCCATATGGATAGTAGCCCCTGAGACTCTGGTTGCCAGCCCTAGGCGGAAAATGGAGGATCACATTGTTAAGTAATGATCGTGCTGTATTTATGCGCAGGTGTCTAAGGGTCCGGCAGCCAACCGGTCCGTTGAAGTTGCCGAACTGAGGAGGCAGATTGGAGTTATTGATGCTGATATCACACTTGTGAACGAGCGGCTTAACGAGTCACAAGGTATGTGCTCTGCTTTACTTATTTTTTATAGGAAAAATTGAGAGGAGCATAATATTAATGCTTGGAGTGCAGATGGTGCTGCTGCCGTGGAAGCCCTGAGGGCGGAACTTGCCCTGGCCAAGGAACAAGCCCGGGCTAGCAATGCGGCTGCCCTAAAGGCGGTCGAAGAGTTGAGAGCCGAACAGGCTGCTCATCGCAGAAGCGAAGACAAAATAGCCGAGATGGCTGTGGAGCTGAAAAATGCCGCCGACTGGTATGAGCTCCTTGAAGAGGAGAATCGGGCTAATTCGGCGGACCTGAAGAAGGCACTTGATGTGGCCAAGGAGACGTGGTCCGAGATCAGGGATGCGTGGCAGGAGCTTCGACAGGCCAGAGAAATCGTGGCTGGAAACTCCTATTTATTGCGGATGAAGTTTTTAGATCCAAAGTATGCTCCCCTGGATCAACACTGGAGCCCTGCCGACGCGTATGCGGATTTGGCGAAGAGTACGGCTGATGCGGCCAAGTTTTTCGAAGATCAAAAAGATAATGAAGTGGAGAAGCTGTTCTGGTCGCAATTCAGTGCTCCCACGCGCCCATTGCCGTTGAGTGAGAGGATGGCTGCTGTGGCTGAGCTTCATAGGCTGTCCGGTCTTGCAATGCGTTCTGTAATAGACCATCTATGGCCGAAGGGGCCTAAGCCAGACAGTTATTTTGGTTTAGTGCAACAATTCCTTGGTGCCGTATCGTAGATTGATTCCATGAAGAGGTCGGCGTGCATAGAGGGTGCACGGATGGCTCTTGCCCGCGTTAAAGCATATTGGACAGATATGGAGGCCACCATCATTGCGACCCAGAATCCGGCGGGAGGCCAGGATCCGGCCGAGCACTACTTGGAGCAGGTAACACAAGGTGCTCGCTCAAATAGAGGCTCAGTGCTCGAAGAATGTCATGTTTGAGTGAAAGATCATTTCATTGTAAAAACAATGCTATTTTAATTATGAAGGCTATGTTTATACTTTTTGCCCGAAAGTGTTATTGTGCCTCCTGTGTAGCCGTTTTATGTATATATGTAATCTGAAAGTTAGCAGTCGTTGGCTTTAGCCCCCACGCATGCAATGTGGGGGTGTTCGCGATAATATGCATAATCACACTTGATCCAACGTCTTGGTCAATTAAGGAGGTGATCGCACGCCGAACTAGGCAACCGGACTATATAGCTTTAACACCTTCAATTAGCGATAGGAGTTTGACGGTGGGTCTACTATGTAGCCCCTGGTAGCTTCGCGTGCATCCGAATACGGGCGCGTGTGTACATGACCGGGAAACGGTCCTTCGTTAATGCGGAGGAATCCTAAAGATTCTGATAAGTCTTCGAGTGGTTGAACAGTCTCTCGCTATATCATGACAGTCAGTTTTCGGCTTTCTCTACTGAGGTGCTCATCCGGAATAACCAGGGCACAATCGCAGTAGTTCTCCTTTGGCCGCCTTAGTCGATAAAAACGTAATGTAAGACGGCAAACCCAGGAGCCGGGCAAACCCAACATTTGACCAAAGACATGATTCGGAGCTGATGCATATAAGGCCAAACTCGCAACGCCAAACACTCCTGAAGGTATTCGGACTTTATAACATATACTGGGCTGAGTAACGCCCTTTATTATGAACCCTGTATTTCCAGGTACGTGCATTAGTCTGTCGTGGCGAAATGCCAATAACGGTAGTATCCTCTGTGGGTGCAGTTCCCATGGGATGTGTAAGCAACAAGAGACAATAAAAAGGGTTTACACAGGGGCTTAATCTAAAGAGGAACCTTTGAGTGGGGCCCTGCTGCACGTCTGCGCCTTTCTCTCCGTTCTGCCGTGTCCTGGGGGGTATCGCACGAATGGTGTCTGTAACAGGAAAAACTCATGCAGAAGAGTACGACGTAAGCGTGCGATGGGTATTAAAAGTGTAAGACACTGGCCTGTTAATAAGGTCAAGCCAACGGTGGGGCTTTAAATATCTATAACCCGTGGTGTCCTCTATGGGGTTACATGTATTGCGCCCAGCTCAGGTTTATCTGGGCTACCGGACTCGTCTAACCGTGTCCGTGGTCTTAACGACCAATCATGCGTTCTTATATTAGCGGTCGCTTAGAGTCCGGCTGCTAGAGCCGTCGCATACTCTTCCGCTCGTAAGGAACGCTTTGTATTTCTGTTAACGGTGATGACGCCACGTGGACCAGGCATCTTAAGTTTAAGGTAGGCGTAGTGCGGTACTGCGTTGAAGCGGGCGAAGGCCATTCTCCCGAGCAATGCATGATAACCGCTTTGGAGGGGGCGATTGTGAAGAGTAGTTCTTCGCTTCTGAAGTTGCCTGGGGAGCCGAATGTCACCTCTAGTACGAGGGAGCCCCTGCAGCGGGCTTCAACGCCTGGTATCACCCCTTCAAATGTGGTGTTACTTTGGCTGATTCTGGATGGGTATATCCCCATCCTGCGGACAGTGTCCTGGTATAGTAGGTTAAGACCACTGCCGCCGTCCATGAGGACGCGGGTGAGATGGTATCCGTCGATTATTGGGTCGAGCACCAAGGCAGCTGATCCTCCGTGTCGCATACTAGTCGGGTGGTCCCTGTGATTTAAGGTGATCGGGCAGGCCGACCAGTGGTTAAGTTTGGGGGCGACGGGCTCTATAGCGTATGCGTCTCTGAGCGCGCGTTCGCGCCTTCTTGTGGGTATGTGAGCCGCGTGGATCATATTTACTGTTTTTACCTCTGGTGGGAATTTTTTCTGTCCCCAAGTGTTCGGTTGGCGAGGCTCATCCTCATCTTCACTTGGTATTTCCCTTCCCTTGTGTTCAACATTTAATTTGCCGGCCTACTTAAAGACCCAGCATTCTCTATGAGTGTTGTTCACAGGTTTTTCGGGGGTGCCATGAATTTGGCATAGTCTGTCCAGGACTTTGTTTAGGCCGAACGGTCCTTCTTTGCTGCCTTTAAATGGCTTCGTTTGTTGACCAGGTCGAGAGCCCCTGAATCCGGCGTTGACCGTTGTGTTGTCCAGACTTTCTTCCTTCTTTCGACGTTTGTTTTTATCGCGCCGTGGCTTCCCGTTCCCATCCCTTATTTCGGATGTACTTGGGTCGCTGGTGCCTCTACGGGCCAACCAGCTGTCTTCACCCGCGCAAAAGTGGGTCATAAGGCTTGTTAAGGCTGCCATTGTCCTCGGCTTTTCTTGGCCGAGGTGTCTGGTGAGCCACTCATCCCGGATGCTGTGCTTGAAGGCCGCTAGGGCTTCGGCATCCGGACAATCAACAATTTGATTCTTCTTAGTGAGGAATCTATTCCAAAGCTTCCGGGCGGACTCTACGGGCTATTGAATTATATGACTTAAATCATCAGCGTCCGGAGGTCGGACATAGGTTCCTTGAAAATTGGCCCTGAAAGCATCCTCAAGTTCCTCCCAACTTCCGATTGAGTTTTCGGGGAGGCTTTTCAACAAGTGCTGAGCTGGTCCCTTCAGCTTGAGGGGAAGGTATTTAATGGCATGGAGATCGTCCCCACGAGCCATGTGAATGTGAAGGATAAAATCCTCAATCCAGACCCCGGGTCTGTCGTTCCGTCATATGCCTCTATGTTCACGGGTTTGAAACCCTGTGGAAATTCGTGGTTCGGCACCTCTTCGGTGAAGCACAGAGGGTGAGTGGCTCCTTTGTATCTGGACATGTTGTGGCATGCTGTCAGCTGTTGTTGTGTTCGGTGTTGATTCCGAACTGGTACTCGATCAGTATGATCGTTTTGGTGACCATAATCCTTCGCCGGAGCGTGTCCTCTAGATCCGTAGATGGACCTGGTCGCACCGGCCTTTTTGTCTAGTAGCTCGCGTAAATCGTGTGCGGCGTCAGTGGTTGCTTTGTTGCGGCTACGAAGTGGTTCACTACTAGGAAAAGGGCTATAGATGGGATGGACACTAATGGCGCACTGTACATGTGGTGCGCCATTACTAAATACTAATGGCGCACCATGTGTTGGTGAGCCATTAGTGTGCAAATACTAATGGCGCACCACATCCCATGGTGCGCCATTAGTAAAAAAAATCAAAACTACTAATGGCGCACCGTGGGAGTGGTGCGCCATTACTAGTTGACATAGTAATGGCGCACCACACACATCGTGCGCCATTAGTAGTTTAAAAAAATTTGTTAGTAATGGCGCACCTGTGGACAGTGCGCCATTCCTAGTTTTAACTAGTAATGGCGCACTGTCCACTGGTGCGCCATTACTAAGTTTTTTTCAAAAAAAATCAATTTTTTTTCTTTTTTTCTTTTCAAAACTAGTAACGGCACACCGTGGGTGTGGTGCTCCATTACTAGTTTAACTAGTAATGGCGCACCACCCCAGTGCGCCATTACTAACTTGGCCCAAAAGTTCCCGAATGCACCTCCCTCCCCCCCGGACCGCCTTTTCAGTTTTAAAATAAAATAAAAGAAAATGATAAAAATGTCAAAAAAATAAAAGAAAATAAGTTTCCCATGTGATATGTGGTCTAGTTGTTGGGAAAATTTACAAATATGAATTTCGACTTTATTTGCAAAATCTCTCTGGAAATTTGTAAAATGGCCATAACTTTTGCATACGAACTCGGATTAAAAAGTTTTTTATATGAAAAAACATCTACTCGAAAAGTTACATCCGAATTTAACTAGGGGAACCCCGTTAAACATTTTCAAAATCCCAAAAAACCTAACAGAAAAAAGTTACGGGGCTTTCAAGATCTAGATGGCAAAAAAATTAAAAAAAATTCAAACTTACTAGTGGCGCACCTAGAAAAAAATGGTTTTGAATTTTTTTGAATTGTTTTTCAAAAAATGATACGTAATATGACCGGGAAGTTTGAAATATTTTTCAAAATTTCATCATAGTCATGAACATGAACAAAGTCCTAGACATCAACAAGGTATAATAGGATTGATATGCTAGATATATCAAGAAGTCCTGTGAAGTGAGCTGTTGCTGGGGTTGGATAGAACTCTGAAGTTAAGCGTGCTTGGGCTGGAGTAGTGTGAGGATGGCTGACCTTTTGGGAAGTTTGACCATGGAGTGCGATTTGACCTGAGTTTAAGCATATTGACCCGAGATTAAGCCATAGTGACCTGAGATTAAGAAAAAAACTTGAATTTTTTTTAAAAAAAAAAATCTGAATTTTTTTTTGAAAAAAATGTTACTAATGGCGCACTTCTATGTGGTGCGCCATTAGTATACCAGATACTAATGGCGCACTACCAGATACTAATGGCGCACCACTGGTGCGCCATTAGTAAAAAATACTAGTGGCTTGATACTAATGGCGCACCAGTAGTGCGCCATTAGTAGGCAAAACTGGTGCGCCATTAGTAGGCCTTTTCCTAGTAGTGGTTTGTCCGGCCTACTGGCTATATTGTTCTTCAGTGGAACAACCTCATCGTCGAATTCTGGCAGCAGCTTGCGCTTTGGATAGCTCTTTGTGCGGCGATCGTCGTCGTATTTTTCTTCAGTGTCTAGCACTGTATTCCATCTGTGATTGAGCATTTCCTGGCGGCCTTAAGCCTTTGCTTCTACTTCTTTAGACTTCTCGCAGTGGCCATAAGCTTTCTGTGGAGGTTATCTTGTTCCAAACGTGTTTTCGGGATGATGAATGCATCGTCGTCCGGGCTTTGCTCCTCTACCGGGGCGGGTTGATGGGTTCGGCCCTCGGGATCGCTGTGATCGGGAGTCTGCTCCGGGCTGTGTTTGGCGTGACCTGGCTCATCCTGCTCCATCGCTGGGTCCATATGGTCGTTGTTGCCTTTGGAGTTGTCTGAGGTGTCGATCCTTCGAGCGCTATTATCGCTGTTTTTACTGTGGCTGGACTTAGAGCGGCGTCTGCGCCGATGTTTTGGCTTTCGTCTGGGGGTTTTGTCCTCCGTTTTATTGCCATCGTCCTCCTTAGGCGTGTCCACCTTGTATATATCATATGATGAGGTGGCAGTCCAGTGCCCCGTGGGTGGTGGTTCTGAATCGTCTCCTGCACCGACGTCCATACCGTCGGTGTCATCAGAGTCGAAGTCAAGCATGTCTGTTACGTCATCGACAGTGGCTATGAAGTGGGTGGTGGGTGGGTAACGAATTTCTTTGTCACCTTCTTCCCCCTTGAGCCGGACATAGTTCAGCCAAGAATCTCCTGACAAAGAGAGAGATTTTAGTGAGTTCAGCATGTCGCCAAAGGGCGAGTGCTGGAAGATATCCGCGGCGGCAAATTCCATTACCCGAGCCCGGCCAGAATTGGCGGGCTCGGGGGCGCGCAGTCTGGGACCTACAACCGGACACAAGTCCAGGAGTTCGGAGACACAGGCTTCCTTGGGGATGAAGTCTGTATTCGGCTCTTCTGCCAATGAGTGTGCGGCCTCCGGGGCGGGGTCCATCCACCCGTCCTCGGACGACGCAATCTGCCCCGGATTTAGGTCTGAGGCTCCTGCGGGTACAATATCCTGAGTATTGTCCGACAACAGGTCTAAGCCGTGTTCATCGTGACTGTTCGGCGCTCCTGGCGTAGGCCCGAATCCGTCAAAGATCAGGTCTCCGCGGACATCGGCCGTGTAGTTCAAGTTTCCGAATCTGACCTGATGGCCAGGGGCATACCTATCGATCTGCTCTAGATGGCCAAGTGAATTGGCCCGCAGAGCGAAGCCGCCGAACACGAAAATCCGTCCAGGGAGAAAAAATCTCACCCTGGACTGCGTTGTTGTTGATGATTGAAGGAGCCATCGAGCCTTGCAGCGACGACACAGAGGAACTCTCAATGAAAGCACCAATGTCGGTGTCAAAACCGGCGGATCTCGGGTAGGGGGTCCCAATCTGTGCGTCTAAGGCTAATGGTAACACGAGGCAAGGGACACGATGTTTTACCCAGGTTCGGACCCTCTCGATGGAGGTAAAACCCTACTTCCTGCTTGATTGATCTTGATGATATGAGTATTACAAGAGTTGATCTACCACGAGATCGTAGAGGCTAAACCCTAGAAGCTAGCCTATGATGATTATGATTGTGTCTCTAAGAACTAAACCCTCCGGTTTATATAGACACCGGAGGGGGCTAGGGTTTACACAGAGTCGGTTACAAAGAAGGAAATATAATATCCGGATCGCCAAGCTTGTCTTCCACGCAAAGGAGAGTCCCATCCGGACACGGGACGAAGTCTTGAGTCTTGTATCTTCACGCTCCAACAGTCCGGACAAAGTGTATAGTCCGGCTCTTCGGATACCCCCTAATCCAGGACTCCCTCACTTACCAAGTTCCACACACCAAAAGCGCTACACTCCCCGGCAACGGCACCAGAAAAGAGTCTTGATGACCCACAAGTGTAGGGGATCTATCGTAGTCCTTTCGATAAGTAAGAGCGTCGAACCCAACGAGGAGCAGAAGGAAATGATAAGCGGTTTTCAGTAAGGTTTTCTCTGCAAGCACTGAAAATGTAGGTAATAGATAGTTTTGTGATAAGATAAATAGTAATGAGTAACAAGTAAATAAAGTAAATAAAGTGCAGCAAGGTGGCCCAATCATTTTGTAGCAAAGGATAATCCTGGAGAATTTCTTATAATGAGAAAAGAGCTCCCGAGGACACATGGGAATTATCGTCAAGCTAGTTTTCATCACGCTCATATGATTCGCGTTTGGTACTTTGATAATTTGATATGTGGGTGGACCGGTGCTTGGGTACTGCCCTTACTTGGACAAGCATCCCACTTATGATTAACCCATATTGCAAGCGTCCGCAACTCCAAAAGAAGTATTAAGGTAAACTAACCACAGCATTAAACATATGGATCCAAATCAACCCCTAACGAAGCAACGCATAAACTAGGGTTTAAGCTTCTGTCACTCTAGCAACCCATCATCTACTTATTACTTCCCCATGCCTTCCTCTAGTCTCAAATAATGGAGAAGTGTCATGTAGTCGACGTTCACATAACACCACTAGAGGAAAAGACAACATACATCTCATCAAAATATCGAACGAATACCAAATTCACATGACTACTAATTGTTGGAAATATGCCCTAGAGGCAATAATAAAAGTATTATTATATTTCATTGTTCATGATAATTGTCTTTTATTCATGCTATAACTGTATTATCCGGAAATCGTAATACACGTGTGAATACTTAGACCACACTATGTCCCTGGTAAGCCTCTAGTTGACTAGCTCGTTGTGATCAACAGATAGTCATGGTTTCCTGACTATGGACATTGGATGTCGTTGATAACGGGATCACATCATTAGGAGAATGATGTGATGGACAAGACCCAATCATAAGCATAGCATAAAAGATCGTGTAGTTCGTTTTGCTAGAGCTTTGCAAGTGTCAAGTATCTCTTCCTTCGACCATGAGATCGTGTAACTCCCGGATACCGTAAGAGTGCCTTGGGTGTATCAAACGTCACAACGTAACTGGGTGACTATAAAGGTACATTACAGGTATTTCCGAAAGTAGCTGTTGGGTTGACACGGATCGAGACTGGGATTTGTCACTCCGTATGACGGAGAGGTATCTCTGGGCCCACTCGGTAATGCATCATCATAATGAGCTCAATGTGACCAAGGTGTTGGACACGGGATCATGCATTACGGTACGAGTAAAGTGACTTGCCGGTAACGAGACTGAACAAGGTATTGGGATACCGACGATCGAGTCTCGGGCAAGTAACGTACCGATTGACAAAGGGAATTGCATACAGGGTTTGATCGAATCCTCGACATAGTGGTTCATCCGATGACAACATCGAGGAGCATGTGGGAGCCATCATGGGTATCCAGATCCCGCTGATGGTTATTGACTGAGAGCGTCTCGGTCATGTCTGCATGTCTCCCGAACCCGTAGGGTCTACACACTTAAGGTTCAGTTACGCTAGGGTTATAGGGATATGTATATGCAGTAACCCGAATGTTGTTCGGAGTCCCGGATGAGATCCCGGACGTCACGAGGAGCTCCGGAATGGTCCGGAGGTAAAGATTTATATATGGAAAGTCCTGTTTCGGGCATCGGGACAAGTTTCGGGGTTATCGGTATTGTACCGGGACCACCGGAAGGGTCCCGGGGGTCCACCGGGTGGGTCCACCTGTCCCGGGGGGCCACATGGGCTGTGGGGGGTGCGCCTTGGCCTAATGGGCCAAGGGCACCAGCCCCACATAGGCCCATGCGCCTAGGGTTCAAGGGGGGCAAGAGTCCTAGGAGGGTAAGGCACCTCCTAGGTGCCTTGGGGGGAGGGAAAACCCCCCTTGGCCGCCGCACCCCCTAGGAGATTTGATCTCCTAGGGCCGGCCACCCCCCCTTGGCACCCCTATATATAGTGGGGGAGAGGAGGGACTTCATACCTGAACGCCCTGGCCTTTGGTTGCCTCCTTCTCCCTCCCCAACACCTCCTCCACCTCCATAGTGCTTAGCGAAGCTCTGCCGGAGTACTGCAGCTCCACCAACACCACGCCGTCGTGCTGCTGCTGGTGCCATCTCCCTCAACCTCTCCTCCCTTCCTTGCTGGATCAAGAAGGAGGAGACGTGGCTGTTCCGTACGTGTGTTGAACGCGGAGGTGCCGTCCGTTCGGCGCAGGTCATCGGTGATTTGGATCACGTCGAGTACGACTACATCATCACCTTGCAAGCTTCCGCACGCGATCTACAAGTGGTATGTAGATGCAAACTCTCTCCCTAGACTCGTTGCTTAGATGAACTCATAGATGGATCTTGGTGAAACCGTAAGAAAAATTTTAATTTTCTGCAACGTTCCCCAACAGTGGCATCATGAGCCAGGTTTATGCGTAGTTCTCTTTGCACGAGTAGAACACAACTTTGTTGTGGGCGTGGATTTTGTCATCTTACTTGCCTCTACTAGTCTTTTCTTGCTCAACGGTATTGTGGGATGAAGCGGCCCGGACCAACCTTACACGTACACTTACGTGAGACCGGTTCCACCGACTGACATGCACAAGTTGCATAAGGTGGCTGGCGGGTGTCTGTCTCTCCCACCTTAGTTGGAGCGGAATCGATGAACAGGGCCCTTATGAAGGGTAAATAGAAGTTGACAAAATCACGTTGTGGTGATTCGTAGGTAAGAAAACGTTCTTGCTAGAACCCAATTGCAGCCACGTAAAAGATGCAACAACAATTAGAGGACGTCTAACTTGTTTTTGCAGCGATTGATCATGTGATGTGATATGGCCAGAAGTTGTGATGAATGATGAATTGTGATGTGTGAGATCATGTTCTTTGTAATAGGATTCACGACTTGCATGTCGATGAGTATGACAACCGGCAGGAGCCATAGGAGTTGTCATTATTTTTTGTATGACCTGCGTGTCATTGAATAACGCCATATAAACTACTTTACTTTATTGCTAAACGTTAGTCATAGAAGTAGAAGTAGTCGTTGGCGTGACAACTTCATGAAGACACGATGATGGAGATCATGATGATGGAGATCATGGTGTCAAGCCGGTGACAAGATGATCATGGAGCCCGGAAGATGAAGATCAATGGAGCTATATGATATTGGCCATATCATGTCACAACTATATAATTGCATGTGATGTTTATTATGTATTATGCATCTTGTTTACTTAGGACGACGGTAGTAAATAAGATGATCCCTTATAAAATTTCAAGAAGTGTTCTCCCCTAACTGTGCACCGTTGCTACAGTTCGTCGTTTCTAAGCACCACGTGATGATCGGGTGTGATGGATTCTTACGTTCACATACAACGGGTGTAAGACAGTTTTACACAGCGAAAACACTTAGGGTTAACTTGACGAGCCTAGCATGTGCAGACATGGCCTCGGAACACGGAGACCGAAAGGTCGAACACGAGTCGTATGGAAGATACGATCAACATGAAAATGTTCACCGACGATGACTAGTCCGTCTCACGTGATGATCGGACACGGGCTAGTCGACTCGGATCGTGTAACACTTAGATGACTAAAGGGATGTCTAATCTAAGTGGGAGTTCATAATTTGATTAGAACTTTATTATCATGAACTTAGTCTAAAACCTTTGCAAATATGTCTTGTAGATCAATGGCCAACGCTAATGTCAACATGAACTTCAACGCCTTCCTAGAGAAAACCAAGCTGAAAGATGATGGCAGCAACTATACGGACTGGGTCCGGAACCTGAGGATCATCCTCATAGCTGCCAGGAAACAATATGTCCTAGAAGGACCGCTAGGTGACGCTCCCGTCCCAGAGAACCAAGACATTATGAATGCTTGGCAGTCTCGCGCTGATGATTACTCCCTCGTTCAGTGCGGCATGCTTTACAGCTTAGAACCGGGGCTCCAAAAGCGTTTTGAGCATCACGGAGCATATGAGATGTTCGAAGAGCTGAAACTAGTTTTTCAAGCTCATGCCCGGGTCGAGAGATATGATGTCTCCGACAAGTTCTACAGTTGTAAGATGGAGGAAAACAGTTCTGTCAGTGAGCACATCCTGAAGATGTCTGGGTTGCACAACCGTATGACCCAGCTGAACATTAACCTCCCAGATGAGGCGGTCATTGACAGAATCCTCCAGTCGCTCCCACCAAGCTACAAGAGCTTTGTGATGAACTACAACATGCAGGGAATGGAAAAGACCATTCCTGAAGTGTTCTCGATGCTAAAGTCAGCAGAGGCTGAAATCAAGAACGAACATCAAGTGTTGATGGTCAATAAGACCACTAAGTTCAAGAAGGGCAAGGGTAAGAAGAACTTCAAGAAGGACGGCAAAGATGTTGCCGCGCCTGGTAAGCCAGTTACCGGGAAGAAGTCAAAGAATGGACCCAAGCCTGAGACTGAGTGCTTTTATTGCAAGGGGAAGGGTCACTGGAAGCGGAACTGCCCCAAATACTTAGCGGATAAGAAGGCCGGCAACACCAAAGGTATATTTGATATACATGTGATTGATGTGTACCTTACCAGTAATCGTAGTAACTCCTGGGTATTTGATACCGGTGCCGTTGCTCATATTTGTAACTCACAGCAGGAGCTGCAGAATAAACGGAGACTGGCAAAGGACGAGGTGACGATGCGCGTCGGGAATGGTTCCAGAGTCGATGTGATCGCCGTCGGCACGCTGCCTCTACATTTACCTACGGGATTAGTTTTGAACCTTAATAATTGTTATTTAGTGCCAAGTTTGAGCATGAACATTGTATCAGAATCTCGTTTAATACGAGATGGCTACTCATTTAAGTCTGAGAATAATGGTTGTTCAATTTATATGAGAGATATGTTTTATGGTCATGCTCCGATGGTCAATGGTTTATTCTTAATGAATCTCGAGCGTAATATTACACATGTTCATAGTGTAGATGCCAAAAGATTTAAAGTTGATAACGATAGTCCCACATACTTGTGGCACTGCCGCCTTGGTCACATTGGTGTCAAGCGCATGAAGAAGCTCCATGCCGATGGACTTTTAGAGTCTCTTGATTATGAATCGTTTGACACGTGCGAACCATGCCTCTTGGGCAAAATGACCAAGACTCGTTCTCCGGAACAATGGAGCGAGCAACCAACTTGTTGGAAATCATACATACCGATGTGTGCGGTCCAATGAGCGTTGAGGCTCGCGGAGGATATCGTTATGTTCTCACCCTCACAGATGACTTGAGTAGATATGGGTATGTCTACTTAATGAAACACAAGTCTGAGACCTTTGAAAAGTTCAAGGAATTTCAGAATGAGGTGGAGAATCAACGTGACCGAAAGATAAAATTCTTACGATCAGATCGTGGAGGAGAATACTTAAGTCACGAATTTGGTACACACTTAAAGAAATGTGGAACCGTTTCACAGCTCACGCCGCCTGGAACACCTCAGCGAAACGGTGTGTCCGAACGTCGTAATCGCACTCTATTGGATATGGTGCGGTCTATGATGTCTCTTACCGATTTACCGCTATCATTTTGGAGATACGCTCTAGAGACAGCTACATTCACTTTAAATAGGGCACCGTCTAAATCCGTTGAGACGACACCGTATGAATTATGGTTTGGAAAGAAACCTAAGCTGTCGTTTCTAAAAGTTTGGGGATGCGAAGCTTATGTCAAGAAACTTCAACCTGAAAAGCTCGAACCCAAGTCGGAAAAATGCGTATTCATAGGATACCCTAAGGAAACTGTAGGGTATACCTTCTACTTAAGATCCGAAGGCAAGATCTTTGTTGCCAAGAACGGATGCTTTCTGGAAAAAGAGTTTCTCTCGAAAGAAGTAAGTGGGAGGAAAGTAGAACTCGATGAAGTACTACCTCTTGAGCAGGATAGTGACGCAGCACAGGAAACCGTTCCTGTGATGCCCACACCAACTGAAGAGGAAAACAATGATAATGATCAAGGTACTTCGGATCAAGTTACTGCTGAACTTCGTAGGTCCACAAGGACACGTTCCGCACCAGAGTGGTACGGCAACCCTGTCCTGGAAATCATGTTGTTAGACAACAATGAACCTTCGAACTATGAAGAAGCAATGGCGGGCCCGGATTCCAACAAATGGCTTGAAGCCATGAAATCCGAGATAGAATCCATGTATGAAAACAAAGTATGGACTTTGACAGACTTGCCCGATGATCGGCGAGCGATAGAAAACAAATGGATCTTTAAGAAGAAGACGGACGCGGATGGTAATGTTACCATCTATAAAGCTCGACTTGTCGCTAAGGGTTATCGACAGGTTCAAGGGATTGACTACGACGAGACATTCTCTCCCGTAGCGAAGCTAAAGTCCGTCCAAATCATGTTAGCAATTGCCGCATACTATGATTATGAGATATGGCAGATGGACGTCAAAAACAGCATTCCTTAACGGGCATCTTAAGGAAGAACTGTATATGATGCAGCCGGAAGGTTTTGTCGATCCTCGGAACGCTAACAAAGTATGCAAGCTCCAGCGATCCATTTATGGACTGGTGCAAGCATCTCGGAGTTGGAACATTCGCTTTGATGAGATGATCAAAGCGTTTGGGTTTATGCAGACTTATGGAGAAGCCTGCGTTTACAAGAAAGTGAGTGGGAGCTCTGTAGCATTTCTCATATTATATGTAGATGACATACTCCTGATGGGAAATAATATAGAATTTCTGGACAGCATTAAGGCCTACTTGAATAAGTGTTTTTCAATGAAGGACCTTGGAGAAGCTGCTTATATATTAGGCATCAAGATCTATAGAGATAGATCGAGACGCCTCATAGGTCTTTCACAAAGCACATACCTTGATAAAATTTTGAAGAGATTCAGAATGGATCAGTCCAAGAAGGGGTTCTTGCCCATGTTACAAGGTATGAGACTGAGCTCAGCTCAGTCACTGACCACGGCAAAAGATAAAGAAGAGATGAGTGTCATCCCCTATGCTTCAGCCATAGGATCTATTATGTATGCCATGCTGTGTACCAGACCCGATGTAAACCTTGCCGTAAGTTTGGTAGCAAGATACCAAAGTAATCCCGGCAAGGAACACTGGACAGCGGTCAAGAATATCCTGAAGTACCTGAAAAGGACAAAGGACATGTTTCTCGTTTATGGAGGAGACGAAGAGCTCGTCGTAAAGGGTTACGTCGACGCTAGCTTCGACTCAGATCTGGATGACTCTAAGTCACAAACCGGATACGTGTATATGTTGAATGGTGGAGCAGTAAGCTGGTGCAGCTGCAAGCAGAGCGTCGTGGCGGGATCTACGTGTGAAGCGGAGTACATGGCAGCCTCGGAGGCAACACATGAAGCGATTTGGGTGAAGGAGTTCATCACCGACCTAGGAGTCATACCCAATGCGTCGGGGCCGATCAAACTCTTTTGTGACAACACTGGAGCTATTGCCCTCGCAAAGGAGCCCAGGTTTCACAAGAAGACCAGGCACATCAAGCGTCGTTTCAACTCCATCCGTGAAAATGTTCAAGATGGAGACATAGAGATTTGCAAAGTGCACACGGATCTGAATGTCGCAGATCCGCTGACTAAACCTCTCTCGCGTGCAAAACATGATCAACACCAGAACTCTATGGGTGTTCGATTCATCACAATGTAACTAGATTGGTGACTCTAGTGCAAGTGGGAGACTGTTGGAAATATGCCCTAGAGGCAATAATAAAAGTATTATTATATTTCATTGTTCATGATAATTGTCTTTTATTCATGCTATAACTGTATTATCCGGAAATCGTAATACACGTGTGAATACTTAGACCACAATATGTCCCTGGTGAGCCTCTAGTTGACCAGCTCGTTGTGATCAACAGATAGTCATTGTTTCCTGACTATGGACATTGGATGTCGTTGATAACGGGATCACATCATTAGGAGAATGATGTGATGGACAAGACCCAATCTTAAGCATAGCTTAAAAGATCGTGTAGTTCGTTTTGCTAGAGCTTTGCCAGTGTCAAGTATCTCTTCCTTCGACCATGAGATCGTGTAACTCCCGGATACAGTAAGAGTGCCTTGGGTGTATCAAACGTCACAACGTAACTGGGTGACTATAAAGGTGCATTACAGGTATCTCCGAAAGTAGCTGTTGGGTTGACACGGATCGAGACTGGGATTTGTCACTCCGTATGACGGAGAGGTATCTTTGGGCCCACTCGGTAATGCATCATCATAATGAGCTCAATGTGACCAAGGTGTTGGACACGGGATCATGCATTACGGTACGAGTAAAGTGACTTGCCGGTAACGAGACTGAACAAGGTATTGGGATACCGACGATCGAGTCTCGGGCAAGTAACGTACCGATTGACAAAGGGAATTGCATACAGGGTTTGATCGAATCCTCGACATCGTGGTTCATCCGATGACAACATCGAGGAGCATGTGGGAGCCATCATGGGTATCCAGATCCCGCTGATGGTTATTGACTGAGAGCGTCTCGGTCATGTCTGCATGTCTCCCGAACCCGTAGGGTCTACACACTTAAGGTTCGGTGACGCTAGGGTTATGAAGATATGTATATGCAGAAACCCGAATGTTGTTCGGAGTCCCGGATGAGATCCCGGACGTCACAAGGAGTTCCGGAATGGTCCGGAGGTAAAGAATTATATATAGGAAGTGCTATTTCGGGCATCGGGACAAGTTTCGGGGTTATCGGTATTGTACCGGGACCACCGGAAGGGTCCCGGGGGTCCACCGAGTGGGGCCACCTGTCCCGGGGGGTCACATGGGCTGTAGGGGGTGCGCCTTGGCCATCATGGGCCAAGGGCACCAGCCCCTATAGGCCCATGCGCCTAGGGTTTCCCCCTAGGAGGAGTCCTAGTGGTGGAAGGCACCCCTAGGTGCCTTGGGGGGGAGGGAAACCTCCCCTAGGCCGCCGCCCCCCCCCCCCTAGTAGATCTCATCTACTAGGGCCGGCGCCCCCCCTTGGCACCCCTATATATAGTGGGGGAGAGGAGGGACTTCATACACCAGCCCCTGGCGCCTCCACCTCCCCCCGTTACGTCTCTCCCTCGTAGTCTCGGCGAAGCCCTGCTGCTGTGACGCCCTGCATCCACCACCACGCCGTTGTGCTACTGGATCTTCATCAACCTCTCCTTCCCCCTTGATGGATCAAGAAGGAGGAGACGTCTCCCGTCCCGTACGTGTGTTGAACACGGAGGTGCCGTCCGTTCGGCGCTGGTCATCGGTGATTTGGATCACGTCGAGTACGACTACATCATCACCTTGCAAGCTTCCGCACGCGATCTACAAGTGGTATGTAGATGCAAACTCTCTCCCTAGACTCGTTGCTTAGATGAAATCATAGATGGATCTTGGTGAAACCGTAGGAAAAATTTTAATTTTCTGCAACGTTCCCCAACACTAATAGCAAGACTTCACCCATGTCCTCAGGAACAAACGTAACTACTCACAAAGCATATTCATGTTCATAATCAGAGGAGTAATAATATGCGTAAAGGATCTGAACATATGATCTTCCACCAAGTAAACCAATTGGCATCAACTACAAGGAGTAATCAACACTACTAGCAACCCACAGGTACCAATTTGTGGTTTGGATACAAGATTGGATACAAGAGATGAACTAGGGTTTTGAGAGGAGATGGTGCTGGTAAAGATGTTGATGGAGATTAACCCCCTCCCGATGAGAGGATCGTTGGTGATGATTTCCCCCTCCCGGAGGGAAGTGTCCCCGGCAGAACAGCTCCGCCGGAGCCCTAGATTGGTTCCGCCAAGGTTCCGCCTCGTGGCGGCGGAGTTTCGTCCCGTAAGCTTGCCCACAATTTTTTCCAGGGTAAAATCCTTCATATAGCAAAAGATGGACACCGGGGGGCCACCATGGGGCCCAGGAGACAGGGGGCTCGCCCAGTAGGGGTGGGCGCGCCCCCACCCTCCTCGCCAGGGTGTGGGCCCCCTGATGTATTTCTTCCACTCAATAATTCTTATTAATTCCAAAAACATGTTTCATGGAGTTTCAAGATTTTTGGAGCAGTGCAGAATAGGTTTCCAATGTTTGCTCCTTTTCCGGCCAGAATTCCAGCTGCCGGCATTCCCCCTCTTCATGGTAAACCTTGTAAAATAAGAGAGAATAGCCATAAGTATTGAGATATAATGTGTAATAACAGCCCATAATGAAATAAATATTGATATAAAAGCATGATGCAAAATGGACTTATCAATCACGAGCTTTGCTATTATAGTTGGATCTTATGATGTTTCTCCCCCTCTACTCTCTTGTGATGAATTGAGTTTCCTCCTTGAAGTTATCTTATCGGATTGAGTCTTTAAGGATTTGAGAACACTTGATGTATGTCTTGCCGTGCTTATCTGTGGTGACAATGGGATATTCACATGATCTACTTGATGTATATTTTGGTGATCAACTTGCGGGTTCACCTTGTGAACTTATGCATAGGGGTTGGCACACGTTTTCGTCTTGACTCTCCGGTAGAAACTTTGGGGCACTCTTTGAAGTACTTTGTGTTGGTTTGAATAGATGAATCCGAGATTGTGTGATGCATATCGTATAATCATACCCACGAACACTTGAGGTGACATTGGAGTATCTAGGTGACATTAGGGTTTTGGTTGATTTGTGTCTTAAGGTGTTATTCTAGTACGAACTCTGTGATAGATCGAACGGAAAGAATAGCTTCATGTTATTTTACTACAGACTCTTGAATAGATCGATCAGAAAGGATAACTTTGAGGTGGTTTCGTACCTTACAATAATCTCTTCATTTGTTCTCTGCTAGTAGTGACTTTGGAGTGACTCTTTGTTGCATGTTGAGGGATAGTTATATGATCCGATTATGTTATTATTGTTGAGAGAACTTGCACTAGTGAAAGTATGAACCCTAGGCCTTGTTTCCTAGCATTGCAATACTGTTTACGCTCACTTTTATCATTAGTTACCTTGCTATTTTTATATTTTCAGATTACAAATACCCATATCTACCATCCATATTGCACTTGTATCACCATCTCTTCACCGAACTAGTGCACCTATACAATTTATCATTGTATTGGGTGTGTTGGGGACACAAGAGACTCTTTTTTATTTGGTTGCAGGGTTGTTTGAGAGAGACTATCTTCATCCTACGCCTCCCATGGATTGATAAACCTTAGGTCATCCACTTGAGGGAAATTTGCTACTGTCCTACAAACCTCTGCACTTGGAGGCCCAACAACGTCTACAAGAAGAAGGTTGTGTAGTAGACATCACACCCAATGCTCAAGTATGATCATAGTGCCTCCTAGTTGGTGCTTTATAAGAGAAGATGGTGACTCAAATTAAAAATAAAAATTGCATAAAGTAAAAGAAAGGCCGTTCGCGGAGGGAAGTAGGGATTTGTGGAGGTGTTAGAGCTCAAAGCGAAAATTGAGAGATAAAAACATTTTGATAGGCATACTTTTCCCACCAACAAAAACGACTTAAAGCTCCCAACACTTTCCATGCTAGATATATTATAGGCGGTTCCCAAACAGAAAATAAAGTTCATTCCTTTTTCAACCATACTTTCACTTTCCATGGCTAGCCGTATCCACGGTTGCCCTCCATACCAACACTTTCCAAGGAATTTATTATTCGACAACATAAAGTAAATTCATTTTTCATTTCGAGACTGGGCATCCCTAATACCTTTGCCTTACTCTCGTGCAATGACAAGTGAATAAACACTCATCGTGAGAATAACACATCTAGCATGGAAAATATTGGCCACCCCTCTGTAGCGACCAGACCTCAAACAGTCTAGTCTCTATGCATCAGTGTCATCCCTGGATCGGTAATGCTGACACGCATGATACTCGAGGATTTATAACAGAGTTTCAATCACACACTTATTACATCGAATGTCTCAAAAGAGAACTTATTACAATAATATGGCTTAAGGCCATCTAAATAAGATAACAGCGGAAGGCTTGGAAGATAAAGTGAGTCCATCAACTCTAACGGCATAGCTGAGTGAACGACAATGACCTATGGCACCTTACTCGTCATCTGAAAAGTCTGCAACATGATATGTTGCAGCCCGAAATGGGTCAGCACATGGAATATGCTGGCAATGAAACACATAGAGTAATGAACAGAATAAATGCTATCACTACATGCATATATGGCTGGTGGAAAGCTCTATGGTCACTGTTTTGCATAAAGCCAATTTTCCCCTACAACAAAGGAATAAATTTTATTTAACTATCATGGTGGTTGTTAAACATTGAGAAGGTTCCTCCAACTCAATCCCAATTAAGCAACTTCAATTAACCCAAACAAATTAATTTTGAGTGATGAGATCAACATGATAATCCAAGAACTGGATACTCAAGATGTCCATAACCGGGGACACGACTAACCATGATTAGTTTGTACACTCTGCAGAGGTTTGCACACTTTTCCCCACAAGGCTCGATCTCCTCCGTTGAATTTCTTGCACTTCATCATGTTTGAGAAATGGATGACTAAGACACAGTCTTTCAGATGCATTAACTCTTTACTCTGGGTAGACAGTACCACCTACATCCTCTACATCTGCTAGCCTACCACTGAAAGAGGTCACACAACTTATTCAACTATGCTAGAGCCCATAATGGCTTGTGGCTGCACACGGAAGTTTCTAGCATGAATAATATTATGATCCCTTTGAGCCTGGGTGGTGAACCATAGGATGATCACACGGGTACTCCAGGATATCCTAGGACAACACTAGATTCTCCAGGTGCCCTGACAACCACTGGGTACTCCAGGTTGCCTCAACCAATCCACCCAGATGTGTGTTTAAGTAGCCACCTTAAGTTAACCATTAATTAACAATACTCACATCTATCATGGATACACTCACCCAATCCACGTCTACGAGCATAGCATAGCAATCCTGAGCATAATGTAGAAGTAACTCCCAAAGGTTTGATAATAAAAAGGACAATAGGTTCTACCTCATCATCTACTTCCCAAACCCACATGTTATTCAAATCCTAACCATGCAATGTTTGAGGATTGAAACTAATGCATAAAAACTAGGTAACAAAGGGATATGATCAAAGTGTTACTTGCCTTGCTGATGATCTGCAAAACCTATAGACTCGTAGTAGCACGCTCCGCACTCCGGGTATTCTATCACAAACAAACAATAATATACATAAGAACTCAAATAAAAGCATGGTTAAAACTCAAATAAAAGATCTAACCAGAAAGTTCAACTGAAGAACTTTGGCTTGCAAAAAGAATCAAATCAAACGGAGCAACGAAACTCAAACTACGAAAGAAACAAGATTCGTTCATTAATCTGGACTAAAGTCAAATTTTATAGTACCAAAATCTTGTTCAAGTTGGTGAAACAGAAAGAGGGCTTCGAGACGAAGATCTAGGCGCTTGTTTCATCTAATTTGGATAAACGAGCGAAAAGATAAACTAGATCGAAGATCAGGGCAGAAATCTCGATCGAAAATAATCGCGGAAAAACCCTGGAAAAAATAAAACGAGACGAATAGGCTAACGAACGAACATTCACTGTCTGCGACTAACTGACGAACAACGCTCGTTAAAACAAACTTACGGACGCCGTCCGCTAAATAACTAAACCAAAAAAACCGAACCGATCTAAAAAAACTAGATCTAAAGGTTCAAAAAAAACTAGATCTAGGGTTTAAAAAACGAACGGTTTTCTGAGAAAAACCGAGACGGCGGCGGCGTCTACCTCCGGCGAGGTCCGGCGGCGGGATTGGTGGCGGTGGCAATGTCTCCGGCAGCGGCGGCGGCGGGATTGGTGGCGGCGGCGGCGTCTCCGACGGCTGACGGTCGTCGGCGGCGGCGGTGCGTGTCTCGAGGCGGCGGTGCGTGTCTCGAGGCGGCGGCGGCTAGGGTTTCAGCGGTGGGGCGGCTTGGGCTGGCGGGGTGCGGGCGTCGGGCTTTAAAGGCTGGTCGGGCGGTGTTCGGGTCGGGCACGGCCCGTTAGGTCGGTGCACTTTTTTTTAATAAAACTGACGCGGAAAAACAAACAAAAGAAATACTAAACGGACTCCAAAAATCCTGAAATAAATTTTCGCGGTCCTCTAATAATATTGCGGACAAAGTGAACATTTATTTGGGCCACTAATGTAATTTGAAAAACACATTTTTTTCCTAATTCAAATAAAATAGCAATAAAAGTCCAAATAAAATCTTAATTGATTTTAACATTTTTCCTCCAATATTTCTTTTATTTTGGAGAAGTCATTTTATCTCCTCTCTTTTATTTTAACATTGGAAATACTCGAAGAGAAAATGATTAAATCCAAATGATCCTCTTTTCAAAAAATTGAGAAAACTCAAATATGAAAATAACAAAACCCCCAACTCTGTATCTGAGTCCTTGAGTTGCTTAGAATTTCTAGGATCAACCAAAATGCAATAAAATATGATATGCAATGATAACCTATGTATAACATTCCAAATTGGAAATTTGGGATGTTACACCCTCACCGCCTCGCGAGCGGTACGAGCACACAAAAGAGAAATTTATTTTGAAAATTAGAGATGGCACATACAAATTTGCTTATAACGGCAAAATAATACCGCATATAGGTAGATATAGTGCACTCACGTGGCAAAACTGGTTTAAAGGATTTTGGATGCACAAGTAGTGATCATACTTAGTGCAAAATGAAGGCTAGCAAAAGATTGAGAAGCGACCAACTAAGAAATGAATAATCTCATAAGTGAGCATTAAGCATAATTAACACCGAATAATGCACCACAAGTAGGATGTAATTTCATTGCATGAGTATTGACTTTCGTGCTTGCATAGGGAATCACAAACCTTAACACAAATATTCTTATTAAAGCATAATTACTCATCAACATGACTCACATATCACATCATCATATCTCAAAAGTCAAAACTATTGCAAGGAACCAAGTTTATTTTGTCCAGTGATCTTCATGAAAGTTTTTATTATATCCTTCTTGGATATCTATCACTTTGGGACTAATTTTCATGTGTTGCTTTTGATAAGCTCAAACAAATGTAAGTAAAGATCATGAGCATAATATTTCTTTCTCTTAAAATAATTTAAGTGAAGCAAGAGAGAATTTCTTATAAATTTCTAACTCTCAAATAAATCTGAGTGAAGCATGAGAGCATTTCTTCAAAAATAACAAAGAACACCATGCTCAAAAATATGTAAGTGAAGCACTAGAGCAATTCCATAGCTCATAAAGATTTAAGTGAAGCGTAGAGAGCAATTCTAACAAGTCATGGCATAATTTTGGCTCTCTCAAATAGGTGCCTCCATCAAGGATTCAAGACTTCAAACATAAAGCAAAACAAGCAAAGAATCATATCATACAAGACGCTCCGAGCAAAACTCATAGTATGTGATGAATAAAAATATAGCTTCGAGTAAAATACCGATGGTCGTTAGAAGAAAGAGGGGATGCCACTCGGGGCGTCCCCAAGCTTAGTTGCTTGCTTCTCTTTGGATAATAGCTTGGGATGCCATGGGCATCCTGCTACCTCTTGAGCTTGCGTTGGTTTTCCCTTGAAGAGGAAAGGGTGATGCAGCAAAGTAGCGTAAGTATTTCCCTCAGTTTTGAGAACCAAGGTATCAATCCAGTAGTAGATGATGCACAAGTCACCGAATACCTGCACAAACAATCAAGAACTTGCAACCAACGCGATAAAGGGGTTGTCAATCCCTTCACGGTCACTCGCAAAAGTGAGATGTGATAGAGATAGATAAACGGCGAAGTAAATATTTTTGGTATTTTTGGGTATATAGATTGGAAAGTAAAGATTGCAAAATAGTAGATCGGAAACTAGCAAGATGTAAACAAGATTCAGTAATATGGAAAAGAGACCCGGGGGCCATAGGTTTCACTAGTGGCTTCTCTCGAGATAGCATATATTACGGTGGGTGAACAAATTACTGTCGAGCAATTGATTGAAAAGCGCATAACTATGATGACATCTAAGGCAATGATCATGAACATAGGCATCACGTCCGTGTCAAATAGACCAACTCCTACCTGCATCTAGTGCTATTACTCCACACATCAACCGCTATCCAGCATGCATCTAGAGTACTAAGTTCATAAAGAACGGAGTAACGCATTAAGCAAGATGACATGATGTAGAGGAATTAGCTCAAGCAATATGATGAAAACCCCATCTTGTTATCCTCGATGGCAACAATACAATACGTGCCTTGCTGCCCCTACTGTCACTGGGAAAGGACACCGCAAGATTGAACCCAAAGCTAAGAACTTCTCCCATTGCAAGAAAGATCAATCTAGTAGGCCAAACTAAACCGACAATTTGAAGAGACTTGCAAAGATATCAAATCATGCATATAAGAACTAAGAGAAGAACCAAATAATATACATAGATAATATTGTTCATAAATCCCCAATTCATCGGATCTCGGCAAACACACCACAAAAGAGTATTACATCGAATAGATCACCAACAACATCAAGGAGAATTTGGTATTGAGAATCAAAGAGAGAGAGAAGAAGCCATCTAGCTAATAACTATGGACCCGAAGGTCTGTGGTAAACTACTCACGCTTCATCAGAGAGGTAATGGTGTTGATGTAGAAGCCCTCCGTGATCGAATCCCCCTCCGACAGATCACCAGAAAAGGCCCCAAGATGGGATCTCACGAGTACAGAAGGTTGCGGCGGTGGAAAAGTGGTTTCGTGGCTCCCCTTGGGTTTTTAGGGTATAAGAGTATATATATAGGCGAAGGAACTAGGTCAGGGGAGCTACGAGGGGCCCACGAGGGTGGGGGCGCGCCTACCCCCCTGGGCGCGCCCTCCTGCCTCATGGTCGCCTCGTTGCCTCTCCGACTTCATCTCCAAGTCTTCTGGTTTCCTTTCGGTCCAAGAAAGATCATCGCGAAGGTTTCATTCCGTTTGGACTCCGTTTGGTATTCCTTTTCTGCAAAACTCTAAATAGGCAAAAAAACAGAAACTGGCACTGGGCCCTCGGTTAATAGGTTAAATAATATAAAAGAGCCTATTAAAGCCCATTAAACATCCAAAACAAATAATATAATAGCATGGAACAATCAAAAATTATAGATACGTTGGAGACGTATCAAGCATCCCCAAGCTTAATTCCTGCTCGTCCTCGAGTAGGTAAATGATAAAAACAGAATTTTTGATGTGGAATTCTACCTAATATATTTATTCATGTAATTTTCTTTATTGTGGCATGAATGTTCAGATCCGAAAGATTCAAGACAAAAGTTTAATATTGACATAAAAACAATAATACTTCAAGCATACTAACAAAGCAATCATGTCTTCTCAAAATAACATGGCCAAAGAAAGCTATCTCTACAAAATCATATAGTCTAGCTATGCTCTATCTTCATCACACAAAATATTTAATCATGCACAACCCCGATGACAAGCCAGGCAATTGTTTCATACTTTTGATGTTCTCAAACTTTTTCAATCTTCACGCAATACATGGGCATGAGCCATGGACATAGCACTATATGTGGAATAGAATGGTGGTTGTGGAGAAGACAGAAAGGAGAAGATAGTCTCACATCAACTAGGCGTATCGACGGGCTATGGAGATGCCCATCAATAGATATCAATGTGAGTGAGTAGGGATCGCCATGCAACGGATGCACTAGAGCTATAAGTGTATGGAAGCTCAAGAAGAAACTAAGTGGGTGTGCATCCAACTTGCTTTCTCACGAAGACCTAGGGCACTTTGAGGAAGACCGTCATCGGAATATACAAGCCAAGTTCTATAATGAAAAATTCCCACTAGTATATGAAAGTGACAACATAGGAGACTCTCTATCATGAAGATCATGGTGCTACTTTGAAGCACAAGGGTAGAAAAAGGATAGTAGCATTGCCCCTTCTCTCTTTTTCTCTCATTTTTTATTTTTTTATTTGGGCCTTTTCTTTTTTTACGGCCTCTTTTATTTTTATTTTTCGTCCAGAGTCTCATCCCGACTTGTGGGGGAATCATAGTCTCCATCATCCTTTCCTCACATGGGTCAACACTCTAATAATGAAGATCATCACACTTTTATTTACTTACAACTAAGGAATTACAACTCATACTTAGAACAAAATATGACTCTATGTGAATGCCTCCGGCGGTGTACCGGGATGTGCAATGATTCAAGAGTGACATGTATGAAAAATTATGAACGGTGGCTTTGCCACAAATACAATGTCAACTACATGATCATGCAAAGCAATACGACAATGATGGAGCGTGTCATAATAAACAGAACGGTGGAAAGTTGCATGGCAATATATCTAGGAATGGCTATGGAAATGCCATAATAGGTAGGTATGGTGGTTATTTTGAGGAAGGTATATGGTGGGTGTATGGTACCGGCGAAAGTTGCGCGATACTAGAGAGGCTAGCAATGGTGGAAGGGTGAGAGTGCGTATAATCCATGGACTCAACATTAGCCATAAAGAACTCACATACTTATTGCAAAAATCTATTACTTATCGAAACGAAGTACTACGCGCATGCTCCTAGGGGATAGATTGGTAGTAAAATACCATCACTCGTCCCCGACCGCCACTCATAAGGAAGACAATCAATAAATAAATCATGCTCCAACTTCATCACATAACGGTTCACCATACGTGCATGCTACGGGAATCACAAACTTTAACACAAGTATCTCTCAAATTCACAACTACTCTACTAGCATGACTCTAATATCACCATCTTCATATCTCAAAACAATCATAAAGAATCAAACTTCTCATAGTATTCAATGCACTGCATATGAAAGTTTTTATTATACCCATCTTGGATGCCTATCATATTAGGACTAATTTTATAACCAAAGAAAATTACCATGCTGCTCTAAAAGAATCTCAAAACAATATAAGTGAAGCATGAGAGTTCAACAATTTCTATAAAATAAAACTATCACCGTGCTCTAGAAAGATATAAGTGAAGCACTATAGCAATTTTGTCTAGCTCAAAAGATATAAGTGAAGCACATAGAGTATTCTAATAAATCACGATTCATGCGTGTCTCTCCCAAAAGGTGTGTACAGCAAGGATGATTGTGGTAAACTAAAAATCAAATTTTAAATTCATACAAGACACTCCAAGCAAAACACATATCATGTGGTGAATAAAAATAAAGCCTCAAGTAAAGTTACCGATAGACGAAGACGAAAGAGGGGATGCCTTCCGAGGCATCCCCAAGCTTAGGATTTTTTTTTGTCCTTGAATTTTACCTTGGGGTGCCTTGGGCATCCCCAAGCTTAGGCTGTTTCCACTCCTTATTCCATAGTCCATCAAATACTTACCCAAAACTTGAAAACTTCACAACACAAAACTTTAATAGAAAATCTCATGAGCTCCGTTAGTATAAGAAAATAAATCACCACTTTAAGGTACTGTTATGAAATCATTCTTTATTTATATTGGTGTAAAACCTACTATATTACAACTTCTCTATGGTTCATATCCCCCGATACTACTCATAGATTCATCAAAATAAGCAAACAACACGCTAAAAACAGAATTTGTTAAAAACAGAATAGTCTGTAGTAATATGTAACTTTCGAATACATCTGTAACTCCAAAAATTCTGAAATAGATTGTTGGACGTGAGGAATTTGTCTATTAATCTTATTCAAAAAGAACAACCTAAAATCACTCTTCTATAAAAAATTATAGCTATTCTCGTGAGCGCAAAAGTTTCTGTTTTTTACAGCAAGATCGCATTGACTTCACCCAAGTCTTCCCAAAGGTTCTACTTGGCACAAACACTAGTTAAAACATAAACCACATATAACTAGAGTCTAGATGAATTATTTATTATTAAACAGGAGCAAAAAGTAAAGAACAAAAACAAATTTGGGTTGCCTCCCAACAAGCGCTATCGTTTAACGCCCCTAGCTAGGTATAAAAACACGAATAGATCTAGGTATTGTCATCTTTGGCATGCAATACATAAGTGGCTATCATAATAGATTCATAAGATAATTTAATTTTCTTCCCAGGAAAGTGTTCCATGCCCTTCCTTAATGGAAATTGGAATCTAATGTCTCATTCTTTCATATCAATAATTGCACCAATCGTTATAAGGAAAGGTCTACCAAGAATAATAGGACATGTAGGATTGCAATCTATATCAAGAACAATGAAATCTACTGGCACATAATTCCTATTTGCAACAATAATAACATCATTAATCCTTCTCGTATGTTTCTTAATGGTGGAATCCGCAAGATGCGAATTTAAAGAACAGTCATCAAATTCACGGAAACCTAGCACATCACACAAAGTTTTTGGAATCGTGGAAACACTAGCACTCAAATCACACAAAGCATAGCATTCATAATCTTTAATCTTAATCTTAATAGTAGGTTCCCACTCATCATAAAGTTTTCTAGGTATCAAAACTTCTAGTTCAAGCTTTTCTTCAAAAGATTGCATCATAGCATCAACGCTATGTTTAGTAAAAGCTTTGTTTCGATTATAAGCATGAGGAGAATTTAACACGGATTGTAATAAGAAAATACAATATATTAAAGAACAATTATCATGATTAAATTCCTTGAAATCCAAAATAGTGGGTTCATTGCTACTTAAAGTTTTGACCTCTTCAATCCCACTTTTATCAATTTTTGCATCTAGATCTCAAAACTCCGAATCATTGGGACGCCTTTTAACTAAAGTTGACTCATCTCCAGTCCCATCTTTATAAAGATTCATATTGGAAAACAAAGATTTAATAGGAGTCACATCTATCACTTTTGGATCTTCATCATTATTATCATGGAAACTAGAAGAACATGCTTTTACAAACCAATCTTTTTTAACACGCATCTTAGCGGTTCTTTCTTTGCACTCATCAATGGAAATTCTCATGGCCTTGAGAGACTCATTGATATCATGCTTAGGTGGAATAGATCTAAGTTTCAAAGAATCAACATCAAGAGGAATTCTATCCACGTTCCTAGCCAATTCATCAATCTTGAGCAATTTTTCTTCAATCAAACATTGAAATTCTTTTGTGAACTCATAAATTCTTTAACACTATTCTCAAAATCAGAGGGCATCTTATTAAAATTTCCATAAGAGTTGTTGTAGGAATGACCACAATTATTAGAGGAATTACTAGGAAACGGCCTAGGATTAGAATTGCCTCTATACGCGTTGTTACCAAAATTATTCCTACCAACAAAATTCACATCCATAGATTCATTATTATTCTCAATCAAAGTGGACAAAGGCATATCATTAGGGTCAGAAGAAACACTTTTATTAGCAAATGATTTCATAAGTTCATCCATCTTTCCACTCAAAACATTAATCTCTTCAATCGCATGAACTTTTTTACTAGTGGATCTTTCGATGTGCCATTGAGAATAATTAACCATAATATTATCTAGGAGCTTAGTAGCCTATCCTAAAGTGATTTCCATAAAAGTGCCTCCCGCGGCCGAATCTAAAAGATTTCTAGAAGCAAAATTCAATCCGGCATAATTTTTTGGTATAATCATCCATAAATTCAAACCATGTGTAGGGCAATTACGTATCATCAATTTCATCCTCTCCCAAGCTTGTGCAACATGCTCATGATCAAGTTGCTTAAAATTCATAATATCGTTCCTAAGGGAGATGATCTTAGTAGGAGGAAAATACTTAGATATAAAAGCATCTTTGCACTTATTCCAAGAATCAATACTATTTTTAGGCAAAGATGAGAACCGAGTTTTAGCACGATCTCTAAGTGAAAACGGAAATACCTTCAATTTAACAATATCATTATCCACATCTTTCTTCGTTTGCATGTTGCACAAATCAACAAAGCTGTTTAGATGGGATGCGTCATCTTCACTAGGAAGGCCAAAAAATTGATCTTTCATAACAAGATTCAACAAAGTGGCATTAATTTCACAAGATTTAGCATTGGTAGTAGGAGGAATCGGAGTGCTAATAAAATCATTGTTGTTGGTGTTGGAAAAGTCACACAATTTAGTATTTTCTTGAGCCATCGTCACAAGCAATCAATCCAACACACAAGCACACAAGAAGCAAGTGAGAAAAGACGAATGGAAGAGGGGCGAAGAAAAGGCAAAGGTTTTCGAAAATCATTTTAGAAGTGGGGGAGAGGAAAATGAGAGGCGAATGGCGAATAATGTAATGCAAGGGAGAAGAGTTTATGATGGGTACTTGGTATGGCTTGACTTGGCATAGATCTCCCCGACAACGGCGCCAGAAATCCTTCTTGCTACCTCTTGAGATTGCATTGGTTTTCCCTTGAAGAGGAAAGGGTGATGCAGCAAAGTAGCGTAAGTATTTCCCTTAGTTTTGAGAACCAAGGTATCAATCCAGTAGGAGACGACGCACAAGTCATCGAATACCTGCACGAACAATCGAGAACTTGCAACCAACACGATAAAGGGGTTGTCAATCCCTTCACGGTCACTCTCAAAAGTGAGATCTGATAGAGATAGATAAATGGTAAAGTAAATATTTTTGGTATTTTTGGGTGTATAGATTGGAAAGTAAAGACTGGAAAGTAAAGATTGCAAAATAGTAGATTGGAAACTAGCAAGACATAAACGAGATTCAATAATATGGAAAAGAGACCCGGGGGCCATAGGTTTCACTAGTGGCTTCTCTCGAGATAGCATATATTATGGCGGGTGACCAAATTACTGCCAAGCAATTGATAGAAAAGTGCATAATTATGATGACATCTAAGGCAATGATCATGAACATAGGCATTACGTTTGTCTCAAGTAGACCGACTCCTGCCTGCATCTACTACTATTACTCCACACATCGACCGCTATCCAGCATGCATCTAGAGTATTAAGTTCATAAAGAACGGAGTAACGCATTAAGCAAGATGACATGATGTAAGGGCATACTTGTCCCTTCGTAGTTTTGGTGATTGACGACAATGCTTTTGCGGACTAATCGTGTGTATTGAGCTTTTCAGATATATCATGACTAAACACAAGATGATTTGATGCCCCTCGAAGATTATTGAAGACGGCGTTTCTCTACGGTTCTTTTCGGTGGAGTTGAGTCGTAGGAAAGCCGTACTATTAAGAGGGGGTCCACTTTGGAAAGGTTTGGGTGGAATCTCACATACACGTTCCCTTTGCACCGCCTTTCCTTTGGCTCTTTGGAGTTTCCTCCGTCTCACCATGTCTCGCGAAATGAAGGACTCCGAGTGTTGTTGTTCACAAGTTGGCGGTAGTACTGCTCCCCAAAGCGGTACTACCACAGGCGCCAGCGGTAGTACCGGGCTCCGGCACGGTACTACCATGGGCTCCGGCACAGTACTACCATGGGCTCCCACGGTAGTACCGCTCCTTCTGAGCGTAGTACTGTGAGCTCTGGCCTGGTGCTGCCGCGCAAGCGGTAGTAGGGGCGGATGTAATTTTTTACATCCGCGTCCTACGTGGTAGTACCGTGCTCCAGCGCGGTAGTACCGTGCCGCCTGGCCACGCACAGCAGCATGGGAGGAGGTAGGGGCGGATGTAATTTTTTACATACGCACCCTGCACGGTAGTACCACACCTGGGTTGCGGTAGTACCATGTCAGATTTTTGCATCGATATTATCTCAGCGGTGGTAGTCATGGATGTAATTTTTTTATATCCGTGCCTACCGTGCCTGGACCGTGGCTGCCCTGCGGTAGTACCGCATGGTGTCGTGGTAGTACCGCGCCCTATCTATGCTCTTCTATTCAGGTCCAGGCTCCGCCGCGCCCATGGTAGTACCGCGGGCCACCGCGGTAGTACCGCAGGCCCATGCGGTAGTACGGCTCCTGTGGTGCGGTAGTACCGTGGGTCGCGGGCTGAGTGGTGGGTAACGGTTGGAATTGTCCCCCCACTATATGAGGGGGTCTTCTTCTCGGGGAAGACTTACCTCTCCCATCCCCAAACTCCATTGTTGCTCCAAGCTCCATTTTCGCCCGATCTCTCTCCCTAGCCAATCAAACTTGTTGATTTGCTCGGGATTGGTTGAGAAGGCCCCGATATACACTTCCACCAAGAGAAATTTGATTCCCCCCACTAATCCCTAGCGGATCTTGTTACTCTTGGGTGTTTGAGCACCCTAGATGGTTGAGGTCACCGCAGAGCCATAGTCCATTGTGGTGAAGCTTCGTGGTGTCATTGGGAGCCTCCAATTAAGTTGTGGAGATTGCCCCAACCTTGTTTGTAAAGGTTCAGTCGCCGCCTTCAAGGGCACAAATAGTGGAATCACGGCATCTCGCATTGTGTGAGGGCGTGAGGAGAATACGGTGGCCCTAGTGGCTTCTTGGGGAGCATTGTGCCTCCACACCGCTCCAACGGAGACGTACTTCCCCTCAAAAGGGAGGAACTTTGGTAACACGTCCTCGTTTTCACCGGCTCCACTCTTGGTTATCTCGTGCCTTTACTTGTGCAAGCTTATTTGTGTTGTATCCTTTGCTTGCTTGTGTGCTTGTTGTTGTTGCATCATATAGGTTGCTCACCTAGTTGCATATCTAGACAACCTACTTTGATGCAAAGTTTAATTTGGTAAAGAAAAGCTAAAAATTGTTAGTTGCCTATTCACCCCCCCCCCTCTAGTCAACTATATCGATCCTTTCAATTGGTATCAGAGCCTTGTCTCTTTATTAAGGACTTTGTCGTCCGAAGAGTATGGTTGACAACGTAGACGGTGGGGAGGAGCACTCCGGTGTGAATCTGAGCTCGTCTACGGCCGATGGGGGAACCGCGGTTTCTCGTGAGGAATTCAATGTGGCTTTGGACACATTCAAAACCTCCATGAGAACCGAGGTTGAAAGAATGTTTAATAAATTCTTAGAAGGACTTAAACTATCTACCTCGCCGATGAAAGTGGGTGATCCCACTAGCAAGGTGACGGATGCTAACTCCAATAAGGGGGAAGCTACTAGTGAAAAGGGTCCTTCCACTAGTGGTAGAAATGGCACCGGCATCTTTTCCCATGTGGAACCTCCAATTTATGGAGGACCGATTCCCTCTACTCATTTAAATCATGCGGTCCTCCTCCTAAGATTGTGAAAAATGAGGACTTTGATTCTTGGGTTTATCGCTTCAAGCATCATTTAAATCATGTGAATACTAATCTTTGAAGAATCATTGAAGAAGGTTTCTATCCACATGACCGAAGCAACTTCACCCCTAGAGAAGTCGTGGATAATCAATTCAATGAGAATGCTCTCTTCATCATCCAAGATGCAGTTCCACCCGAAGATCTCCCTCATCTTTGACCCTTCGCCATGGCTAAAGATGCATGGCATTATGTTGTTTCCCTCTATAAGGGAAGCGCAAGCATTCAATGCTCCAACTATGAAGTGGTGCAAGATGAAGCCGACGAGTTTGCAATGAAAGAAGATGAAGAACCTCGTGAGCTCTTTCGGAGAGTAACCAAACTCACGGTCTCACTCCGAGATCATGGGAGCAAGGACACGGATGACAATTGGATCAAGTGCAAGTTCCTCAAAGCAATGATGCCTTACCACAAGGCCATGTCTTCCGTCATCCGTCAAAGACCGGACTTCCATTCCTTTACCTCAAATGAAGTGTTGGATGAGTTTGTGGCAACGAGGATCTTGGGCAAGACAGCCGACAATGCGGTGTTGCGTTCTCAAAGAGCAAAGAAGCCCAACCTCGCCTTGAAGGCCAAGGTTATTGTGGAAGAAGAGGAAGAAGAGGAGTGCAACCCCGAAGCTACAAAATATGATTATCATGAGCACATGTCTCTTGCTTCGAGGCAATTTTGGAGCAAGAAGAACACAAGGCCCAACTTCAACAAGAACAACTCAAGTGGGTTCAAGGGCAAGCAACGTGTGAGAACATGTTACAATTGTGGCAATGTGAGCCATTTTGTTGTGGATTGCCCTTACAAGAAGCGGGAAGACAATCGTGGCAAGCTCATCCGAAAAGACAAAGCCAGGTCCTTCCCCAACAAGAACAACTTCACCAAAAAGACTCCTACTCGAGGGTTGGTGGTTCAAGAAGAATATCATGAGGATGACGATGATGATGAAGATAGTGAAGCCATGGCCATGGCCTTAGTTGACATTGACACAACTCCACGGGTGTCCCTCTTCGACTCACCCAATGAGAACATCACTGCCAAGTGTCTCATGGCTAAAGCCACCAACAAGGTAACCCCCACCATCATTACTAATCCCTCCTTGACGGATGGCATTGATGAAAATGATGGGTCTAATGAGGAAGTGAATGAATTTGAGTCTTTTATGAGTAAGCCCAATGGCAAATCCAAGAAGCACTTCGTTGCTCTGTTGGAACAACTTGGTGAAGCCAATGACATGATCGAGGCTCATGAAGAAACCATCTCTAAGATGGAAGGTCATAGTCGTGACTATGCCGATGAGATATCGGATCTCTCTAATGCTCTTGAGGAAGAGCGTGGGCATTGTTTGGCTCTTGAGGAGTCACATAATGGTGACCATGCTAAATTAAAGAAAGATCTTGATCATGCTCTTGTTGTATCTCGTGTGCTAAATTCCGAGAAGGCTAAACTTGGGGTTGACCATGCTAGACTCAAGGAGGAGTTTGATTTACTCAACAAGGCCCACAAGGTCTTGAAGGGTGCTCATGCTAGCCTCAAGGAGTCTCATGATCAACTCCAAGTGAAGCTAACCAAGGAAAAAGCCATCTTTCCTCATATGGTATTAATTGATAATGCAAATGCCACTAACCCGTGTTGTGAGCATGTGCATCTTGTGGAGGAGAATGCCAAGTTGAAGGAGCAAACTGAGAAAGGCCTTGTGACGTGCATACAAGTTGAGAAGAACCTCAATGACCTTTTGAGTAATCAAAAGGAATTTGTGTCCAAGGAGGGAGTTGGGTTCGCACCCAAGTCCAAGAACAAGAAGAAGAATGGCAAGACCAAACGACCTCCCCCTCTCAAGCAAACTTTTGTGAAGGAGGGAGAGGGTGCTCCTAAGGAGAAGAAGAACAATGTGAAGGGTGGTGATGTCGAAAAGGGCAATGCCACCCCTTCCAACAAAGCCGGCGACTTTAACCCTTCTTATGTGTTGTGTCGTGCTAGTGATGGGCATGTTTATGCTAAATTTGTTGGTTCTCCTTATGAGTACATTGAATGCTCTATTTGGGTTCCTAAGACCCTTGTTACTAACATCAAAGGACCCATTACAAAATGGGTACCTAAAACCAAGCATTGATCTCTTGTAGGTGTTTGCTTCCGGTGGGGGGTCATGGTTGCTCGATAGCGGAGCAACAAATCATATGACCGGAAGCAAGGACTTGGTGGTGGACATGAACAAGATCCCTTCTATGCCCACCAATGTCGAGTGGGGTGACGCCTCGTCTTCTAAGGTATTGAGTCTTGGCAAGGTTGTCATTTCTCATGATCTAACGATCGAGAAAGTCATGCTTGTTGAGTCCCTTGCTTACATTCTACTTTTCGTTCGTCAACTTGCACTCATGGGCTTTGCCACTTTCTTTGATATTGATATCATGGCCCTCTTGTGGAGAAAGACTCTTAAAGTAGCGTTTGTTGGGCATGTCGAGAACGGTCTTTATGTGATTAACTTTTCGGAGCGACCCACAAAGACCGCGACATGCCTAATGGCTAAAGTTGATGTGGGATGGCTTTGGCATCACCGTTTAGCCCACGTCAATATGAGATATTTGCAAAGTCTCCTCAAGGGGGACCATGTCCGTGGACTAACAAATGTTAGTTTTGCCAAAGATCATGCTTGCAGTGCTTGTATCGAAGGAAAGCTACATGAGAAGGCTCACCCTCCCACGACTATCATCTACTCGAAGAGACCCTTAGAGATCCTTCACATGGATCTCTTTGGGCTTCCATCCTTTGATAGTCTTGGAGGTAGAAAGTATTGCTTGGTGATTGTGGATGATTATTCAAGATACACTTGGGTATACTTCTTCAAGAGGAAGAGTGAGACTCAACAAACCATCATCGACTTCGCAAATGAAGCTCAACATCAACATGATGCAAAGATCTTGACAATAAGAAGTGACAATGGCATCGAGTTCAAGAACTACACCTTGGATGAGTTTCTTAGTGATGAGGGGATCAAGCATCAATATTCTGCACCATATACCCCTCAACAAAATGGTGTCGCGGAGAGGAAGAACCAAACGTTGATGGATGCGGCAAGGACCATGATGGCGGAGTTCAAGTCTCCATAGAACTTTTGGGCCGAAGCCATCAACACAGCATGTCATGTATCCAATGAGCTCTATCTCCGCAAAGGCTTGAACATGACTCCTTATGAAATACTTACCGGTAACAAGCCCAACCTCAAGTACTTCCGGGTGTTCGGGTGTAAGGGTTTCATTCTCAAGAAAGGTGTTCATTTGTCTAAATTTGAGGCTAGAGCTTATGAGGGCATATTTGTTGGTTATGCACAAACTCTCATGCTTACTGTGTCCTCAACAAGTCCACCAGACTCATTGAGGAGACATGTAACATAGAGTTTGACGAGAATAATGGCTCCCAAGTGGAGCAAAGTGGTACTTGTGATGTAGGTGATGAAATTCCTCCCCAGGCCATAAGAAGGAAGGGTGTGGGTCATATCCTACCCATTGAGGAACCCCTTGTGGCCGAAGGAGAAGGACAATGCTCCACTCAAGTGGAGCCATCACCAACCCAAGACCCACACACTTCCGAAGAACAAAGTGAAGGCCCTCAACCTCATGAACAAGATCAAGGGCAAGATCAACCTCAAGATGGTGGTGAACCACCAAATGATGCCCAAGGTCAAGTTCTCCCCTTCGAGCAAGTTCAAGATCAAGAACAAGCTCAAGACGGCGCTCAAGATGATCAAGTTACCCCTCCTCTTTTCACATCCGAGGAGGAACTAGAGCGTCGTGCCGTGAAGATTGCTTCCAAGCTCACTACCAAAGGTCATCTCATGGAGAATGTGGTTGGAAGCCTAAGAAAGGGGGTAAGCACTCGTAGATAATTAGCAAACTATTGTGAACATCATGCGTTTGTCTCTTGTGTTGAACCCCAAAAGGTCTATGAGGCGCTTGAAGATCCGGATTGGATCAATTCCATGCATGAAGAACTCAACAACTTCGAGTACAACAAGGTGTGGAGATTGGTGCCAAGACCATCGGGGAACCACAATGTCATTGGAACCAAGTGGATATTTAAGAACAAGCAAGATGCTCATGGGATCATTGTTCGCAACAAGGCAAGGTTGGTAGCACAAGGCTACTCCCAAGTCTAGGGTATCGACTACGGTGAAACCTTTGCTCCCATTGCTCGCCTTGAATCCATTCATTTGTTGATTGCTTATGCTTCTCATCATAATTTCAAGTTGCAACAAATGGATGTGAATAGTGCTTTTCTTAATGGTCCTATTAATGAGTTGGTATATGTCAAGCAACCCCCCGGGGTTCGAGGATCCCTACTTCCCCGATCATGTGTATCAACTCGATAAGGCACTATGTGGCCTCAAGCAAGCCCCTCGTGCGTGGTATGACCACCTTACCGAGTTGTTGCGAGATCGTGGATTTGAAGTCGGGCAAATCGACCCACTCTTTTTACTAAGAAGGTCAAAGGGGAGTTGTTTGTGTGCCAACTATATGTTGATGATATTATCTTTGGTTCCCCTAACAAAGCTTTCAGTGAGGAATTTGCCGCTCTCATGACCTCTAAGTTCAAGATGTCTTCGATGGGAGAGTTGAACTTCTTCCTCGGTTTCGATATCAAGCAAAGAAGATAAGGTACCTTCATCAACCAAGCCAAATACACTCAAGACATGCTAAAAAGATTCAAGCTAAGTGATGTCAAGCCGGCTTCCACTCCAATGCCCACCAAGTGCCAACTTGACATTGATCCCAATGGTAAAGCGGTGGATCAAAAGGTATATCGCTCCATGATTGGATCCTTGCTTTACCTTTGTGCATCTAGACCGGATATCATGTTGAGTGTGGGAATTTGTGCACGGGTTCAAGCCGCACCTAAGGAAAGCCACTTTGTGGCATTCAAGCGAATCTTTTGATATTTGGCTCATACCCCATACTTTGGCTTATGGTACCCAAGAGGAGCCAACTTTGATCTTTTGGGCTATACAGATTCAGATTGGGCGGGAGACAACGTGGATAGGAAGTCCACCTCCGGAGGGTGCCAATTACTTGGTTGCTCGTTAGTGAGTTGGTCTTCTAAGAAGCAAAATTGTGTATCTCTCTCATCCACCGAAGCAAAGTATGTGGCTGCCGGTAGTTGTTGTGCTCAACTCCTATGGATGAGGCAAACTTTAAAGGATTATGGTGTCACTTGTGACGAAGTACCTCTTTGGTGTGACTATGAAAGTGCCATCAAGATCTCTCTCAACCCGGTGCAACACTTCAAGACGAAGCATATTGAGATTCGGTATCACTTCATCCAGGATCACATTAGGCGAAGGGAGATCAAGCTCATGTATGTCAACACTCATGATAACCTTGCAGATATTTTCACGAAGCCCTTGGATGAAGCAAGATTTCGCGAGTTAAGGCATGAGCTAAATATCATTGATTCGAGCAATGTGGTTTGAACCCTTGCACACCCCACCATACTCATCACGCTATCTTGTCTAGGTGTAGGCATGGACATAGGGGGAGTATTGTTCTCTCAATGAACTTTCCATCCCCCCATTATGCATAAATTTATCAAACTCTTTTTCATTAGCCATTTTTATGGTACTTGTGCTTCAAAGACGAGTCTCGGTCATGGGCCCAAGGATAATTCTTCGCGGTGCCATACCAAGTGACTCATACATAGGTGGCTTCGGCCACCGCCCTCTCTTCCTGAGAGTTGTGATCAGTTTGTTGGTCTCCATTGTCTTGTGCTTTCTTCTTCTCTGTGCCGTGTTTGTGCTTGCTTCTTGGCTGTTCGGCGTTTTTGAAGGTTGTCTTGCAAATGCCTTTTCCCTCTCGTGTGAAAACTTGCACTTTCCTGGGGTTACGGTACTACCGTGGCAAGCCACGATACTACCGCAGGAGTTGGTGGCTCCGTGTGTGCATAGTTGCTTTCCAGGGGTACGGTACTACCGCTACCACCGCGGCAGTAATTTTTTACCGCCGCTGGAAGAGCGGTACTACCGCCCAGCGTGCGGTACTTCCGCCCGGGCGGTACTACCGGGATGACCCGCGGTACTTCCGCACCCACGCAAGCGGGGCAGGGGGAGTTCTAACTCCCCCATACCCATTCATCTCTGTTCCCCACCCCATCTCTCTCTCTCTCCTGCCCAAGAACGGCGCCGGAGGCCCTCGCCGGATCTTCGTCTCCGGCCGCTCTCCTCAGATTCCGACCGGTGGGATCGTTCCCCACCTCGCCCTCTTGCCATGGACCAAGGTTTTTCCCCAAGTTCCTCTCTTTTTCTTTCTTTCTTGTGCTTCTAGGTCTTGGGGAGATGCATGTGATGTTCTTGAGATTTTTGGCTAAATCTGTGCAAGTGGGATTCGTAGGAGCGTGGTAGTGTAGTAAGCATGTTCTTTGGATTGTCAAACTAGTTCTGTTTGATCAACGGTAGTACCGATGTAGACGTGCGGAGGTTCTAGATCCAGATCCACGGCTCCGGTCGCGTTTTTCGATCCGTGCGGTACTACCGCACCCTCGCTCGAGGCCGGCTCCACGCGGTATTTCCGCTCCTTGGTGTGGTACTACCGCTTGGAGTGCGGAAGTAAAAAAATTCTTCCGCTCCAGGTGCGGTACTACCGTGCCACCCCGGCACGGTACTACCACGGCTGGTGCGGGTGTAATTTTTTACATCCATACAACGGCCCGGTACTACCGTAGATGCATCCTGAGCTCTTTTTCTGTCCAGATATCATGCTTATTTGTTTCTTTTGGCTTTGGCCTTGGCATTTGCATTGATCCTTCTTGTTTCTTGTGCATGTTCTTGTGTTTTGTGTCTAGGTGGTGGCTCCGGTTCTCATGCTCGTTGCTCGAATCCCAGCCGTGACACAGGGTCAAAGCGGCTGCGCAACCAAGATGAAGCTCCAGAGGGGTCATCTGCTTCCCAGCGCAGGACCAAGCACACCGCAACCAAGCAGAAGGAGCCCATCATGGGCATGGATGAGATGCCTCAGGCCGAGTTCGTCATTCGAAGGAAGCTCAATCCATATGTGAATCCCCGGGCTAACATCAGAGGCAATGATCTCTTCTGGACCAAGCAGCAGAATCTTATCTATCTAGATGTGATCAAGGTCAAGCAGAACATCTACGTGGAAGTTCACTGGATTGACATGCATCATATGAGGCAGGACAAGAACCATGGCTACTTTGGAGAGGCCTTGGATCTGGTGGAGCAGTTCGGCATTGAGCACATGCTTACTTTTCACATGGACTTTGATCCAGAAATTGTGGCTGTCGGAGTAAATGACCACGGGTAGCCAAACCGGCTCCCCCTGGCTCTTCAAAAAATATCGGGCCGATTGCGCCCTCCAACATCCAAAATGCAGGGCCGCCTTCTCCTGGCCGGCTGCCCCACTGGCCGGCTGCCAGAAGGCGGCAAGGCTCTGCAAGCCCTCTCAACAAGGGCCGACTCCTAGCAGCCGGCCATCAGAGGGCCGACTCCTAGCAAGCGGCCCAGCTCACACCCTCAAAGTTTGCACCCACATAACGGCGATAAGACGGGGCATGGCTACAGTGAAGCCTGCCACCCCCGAATCCCGGAGCAAGCGTGGCCACAGTGCACCATACGGGGCGGCCACTCCCCATCCGGCACGGCACTGTTGCCATGTTGACCATGACAACACCCACGACAAGCCATCAGTACGGCCCGCAGGCGGCGAGCCCCTCCGGCCAGAGAGATACCAGAAGGCGGCCAAGCTTCCCCAGTCGACCTGGGGGGAAGCCGGCTCCCAACAGTCGGCACACCCCCACCCTGGAAGTTTGTGCACCATTAAGCAGATAAGACAAGGTAAGGCTGCAGTGAAAGCCCGCCAGGTGGTGGCACTGTAGCCATGCTTACCCCCGACAAAGCCATCGTCACCAAGAGTAAGGCTACAGTAACCAGCAGCCGACAAGACTCTCGGACAGTGGGCCCATCCTGTCGGCCAAGAGGCCGGCAGCCGGAAGGACCCACCAGTCGACGGGCCCCAGCGGTCGGCAGAGAAGCCGGTGATTACAGACATTGATGGCCTAGACCCACATCCAGCCGGATTACCATTTTACCCCTGGGGGTAGGCCTATATAAACCCCCCAGGGCACCCATGCAAAGGGTTGGTCTCTTAGAGTTTTAGACACCACATAGAGAGGAGAGGACAGCTAGCCTTGCCCTTCTTCTTCCTCTAGCCAAACAGCTCAAGGAGCCTCTTGTAGCTACTTGTCATGATCTAGTGGTCATGCGGAGACCCCGTAGAGCAGGACTAGGGGTGTTATCTCCACGGAGAGCCCCAAACCTGGGTAAGATTCGCCGGCGTGCATGTCTTCACCTTATCCCGTTTCCAGGCACCGGCGATGTCTTACTGGCTCCCACAATGATAAGCCACCCGTTCGCATATGTCGCACCTACCACCCGACATTTGGTGCCCACCGTGGGGCCAAGTGCATCGTCGTCCGGAGACCTGCTCTAGATGGGAACCCTTTTCCTCCCCAGCGAGCGTGGCCAGCCCGGCACGCCTGATGGCGCTTGCCCCGACGTGCTGCACGGCGTCGACGATGCCTGCGCAGCGAGCTGCCTCGCTGATCTTCTCGGCGAGGTTCATCTCTCCGACAAACCTGCATCCGACGCGAGCGCGGATGTCCTCGAGAGCCGCGTCGTCAGCCTCCTCGACCAGCTCCACGTCGCCAGCGAGCCTGTTGTAGACTTGGAGTCTGTTGGCTCCACCGACCCGATGATCGTTGACTCTGACACGGCATCGCTTGACGCGTTCCCCACCAACGTGGTGGTCTACGATGAGCCGCCTCCTCGCGAGCACAGCGGCGGGAGCACCGTCACGGAGGTGCTTGTCATTAACAGTGGCGAGCACTCGGACGGAGGCGTTCGAGACCCACTCGATGCGGTGCTATGAGACTTGTCAGCGCCCATCCCGAAAGACGCAGACGCTGAGACGCTGGAAGCACGCCGCGTCCAGCTCATTGAAAGCGCCAACCGACTAGCCAGCATGCGACGCCCCTCGGAAGCCTACCGGCGCGAGATGGACCGAGCCGTCGGCGGCACGCCAGCCCCTGAGGGACCTAGCCGCATCGGCTCGATCTGGCAGCGTGGCGCGACCATCGCCAGCATGTTCGGGCCGGATTGTCCCGTCGCCATGCCTGCGGAGAACATACGAGCTGCCCAAGCGGTAGCAGATGAGCTGGACAAGCTCGAGGGCGACGAGCGTCGCCACATGACGGAGCGCGTCCAACAGCTCCTTGACGCGGCCGCCAAGCAGTAAGAAGCCGGCTGCCGCACCGAAGCGCCCATCCGGCAAAATGATGATCCGCCTGCTCGCTGAGAGCACAGCGCGACGTCCCAGACGCTGACTGCAGGCGGCGCCCGCGAGCTGAAGGACAAGGGGCCGACTGCTAGCCACAGTCGGACTCGCCTCTCCATCGAGCGCGATGCAGAGGGCTGCCCCCGTGTCATGGAGCGACGTGGCAACCCGCCTCCTCCTCCGCTTCGCAGGGAAAGGTATCCCACCCCGCCGCCTGTCACGCATCCGATGCTCAGTGGCCAACTGGGCCGCCGCGAAGGAATCAGTGAGAATGATGCCCACCATCGGATCGACCGCCTGGCGTGATCCCTGGCGCTGGAAGAAGAAGACGATGTCGGACCGCCTTGTTTTGGCCCCCGCATCCGCGACGAGTCCCCAAAGGGTTCTCGCTCCCAAGAGACACGCCAAAATACAACGGCTCAGTAAAGCCGGAAGACTGGTTGATCGATTACTCCACTGCAGTAAGCATAGCAAACGGCAACAGGCGCGTTGCCGTGAAGTACGTCCCCCTCATGCTTCAGGGCACGACGCGCACCTTGCTGAACGGCCTCAAGCCCTACAGCGTCAACAGCTGGCTAGACTTCACAGAAGTCTTCATCCGCAACTTCACCAGCACGTACAAGTGGCCTCCCAAGCCTCGCCATCTCTCCTTGTGCGTCCAAGGCCCCAGCGAATCGACTCGCGACTACCTCACACGCTGGGCTGAGCTTCACAACTCTTGCGAGGGCGTGCATGAGGTGCAAGCGAGAGAGTACTTCACCGCCGGGTGCCGAGAGGGCACCCTTCTCAAGCACCGACTTCTCTGCGACGAGCCGGCTACACTCGACGAACTGCTGATCATAGTAGACAAATGCGCCACGGCCGACTCCTCGATGAAGACCGAGCTCCGAGTGGATGCCTCTGGGAAGGTGCTCCCTCCGTCTCCAAGAACGCCGGCTAGCGACTCCAACCGACTCCCACACCAGAACGACAACAAAAGCAAGGCTCCCATGCCGCCTTCCACCAGTCGGCAGGTGGCCACAGTCGAAGACGAACAGCCTGAAGGGCAGCCCGCACCCAAGCGTCCGATGGGCGGCAGGCCGGCTTGGCAGCTGGCTTTCTCCTACGAGCAAACCCTTGATGCCCCCTGCAAGTTCCATAGCGACGCGAAGCCGTCCAACCACACAACTGGAAGTGTCATTGGCTCACGCGGATTTCCAAGGGCGAAGGACTACTGCCCCCTCTGCCTGCTGGCCAGCCGCCTCCGGCTCCTCAGCAGCCGGCCGCTCGCCAGCAGTCGGAGCCATTCAAGATGAGTTCCCCAATGACATCTTCACAAGCCAACCCGAGTACAGGCGTAGCCGGCGCCGTCAGCACCAACAAGTCAACGCGGTTGCCTCCAAGGACCCGGAATTTATGCATTGGTCCTATCAGCTGGAGCCAGGCTGATCACCCAGAGGTGATGCCATCTCTAGGGTCTTATGCGTTGGTGCTGGAAGCCACCTTCACAACAGAAAGGCGAGCCACTCGTTTCTCTCGAGTTCTTATCGATGGTGGGAGCAGCATCAACATCTTGTACCGAAACACCATGGAAAAGCTGAACATCAAGACGAAGCAACTTCTGCCCAGTCGGATCGTGTTCCATGGCATTGTACCCGGCCTGTCATGCTCACCAATCGGCAAGATCAAGATAGACGTTCTCTTCGGAGACAAGGATCACTTCCGCCGTGAAGCAGTCTGGTTCGAAGTGGTGGATCTGGAGAGCCCTTATCACGCTCTACTTGGCTGACCTGCCTTGGCCAAGTTCATGGTTGTGCCCCACTATGCATACCTCAAGATGAAGATGCCGAGCTCCAAGGACGTCATCACCATAGTCGGAGATTACAAGAAATCCTCTGCTTGTGCTGCAGCCAGCAGCCGGCTGGCCGAGTCCCTCATGATTGTCGCTGAGAAAAAGATCCTTGACCGGGTTGTGGCCATGGCCGGCAAGCAGCCGGACCTGTCGCCTGACCCCAAGGAGTCTGAAGCTCAGGGCTCCTTCCAGTCGGCCAATGAAACAAAGAAGATACCTCTGGACCCAGAGCACCCGGAGAGGTTTGCTGTTGTAGGAGAAAACCTGGACAACAAATAGGAAAGCGAGCTCGTCCATTTCCTCCGTGAGAATCGGGATATGTTTGCATGGTCCCCCAAGGACATGCTGGGTGTCCCAATGGATTTCGCCAAGCATAAGCTACATGTCCAAGCAGATGCAAAACCAGTCAAACAGCCCCTCCGCCGACTGTGAGAGGAGAAGAGAAGAATTGTTGGTGAAGAGATAGCCCGGCTTCTGGCGGTCGGCTTCATTATGGAAGTGTTCTTTCCAGAATGGCTTGCCAACCCGGTCATTGTGCTGAAGAAGAACAAGAAGTGGCGCATGTGTATAGACTACACCAGCTTCAACAAAGCTTGCCCCAAAGATCCGTTTGCTTTGCCCTGGATTGACCAAGTGATAGACTCCACAGTCGGATGCGAGTTGTTGAGTTTCTTGGATGCCTACTCAGGTTATCATCAGATCAAGTTGGATCCGACTGACCACCTGAAGACCGCCTTCATCACACCATTCAGAGCTTTCTGTTACCTGACTATGACATTCGGCTTGAGAAATGCCGGTGCCACTTTTCAGCATTGCATGCAGAAATGCCTCCTCAAGCAACTCGGCAGAAATGCCCACGTCTATGTAGACGATATTGTGGTGAAGACGGAGAAGCGCGGCACCCTAATGGAAGATCTCAAAGAAACATTTGACAACTTGCGCCGATTTTAGATCAAGCTCAACCCTGAGAAATGCGTGTTCGGAGTGCCAGCCGGCCAGCTCTTAGGCTTCCTGGTCTCTGAACGTGGCATTGAGTGCAACCCAGTGAAGATCAACGCCATAGAGAGGATGGAGATTCCCACCCGGCTTCGAGACGTCCAAAAGTTCACCGGATGACTGGCTTCCCTTAACCGCTTCATCAGTCGGCTGGGAGAGAAAGCACTCCCCCTATATCAGCTCATGAGGAAATCCACTCATTTTGAGTGGAATGACCAGGCGGATGAAGCCTTCCACAAGTTGAAGAAGATGTTGACCACGCCGCCTGTCCTGGCGGCGCCGACTGAGAAAGAGCCCATGCTCCTTTACATTGCTGCAACCAGTCGGGTGGTCAGCACTGTCATCATGGTGCAACACCCAGAACAAGGCCGAGCTCAGCTGGTCTAAAGGCCGGTGTATTATTTGAGCGAAGTGCTATCAACCTCAAAGCAGAATTACCCCCACTACCAGAAGATGTGTTATGGCGTGTACTTTGCCGCCAAGAAGCTCAAGCCCTACTTTCAAGAGCACCCCATCACGGTCGTTTGCACTGCCCCGCTTGCCGAGATCATAGGCAGCTGGGATGCGTCTGGCCGGGTGGCCAAGTGGGCCATTGCGCTGGCTCCTTACACCATCTTCTACCAGCCGTGCACCGCCATCAAGTCCCAAGTGCTGGCCGACTTCCTTGTCGATTGGGCCGAGACCTAGTACTTGCCGCCGACACCCGACTCCACCCATTGGCGGATGCACTTCGACGGGTCCAAGATGCGCACCGGCTTGGGAGCCGGCATCGTCCTCACCTCTCCCAAGGGCGACAAGCTCAGATACATGTTGCAAATCCATTTTGCCGCCTCCAACAATGTGGCCGAGTACGAGGCGCTCATACATGGGCTCCGGCTGGCCAAAGAACTCGGCGTCCGCTGGATCCTATGCTACGGCGACTCGGACTTGGTGATCCAGCAATCATCTGGCGACTGGACGCCAAGGATGCAAACATGGCGAGCTACCGTTTCCTCGTCCAATAGCTCAATGGATACTTTGAAGGGTGCGAGTTTCTCCACGTGCCACGGGCTAACAACGAGCAAGCAGATGCCCTGGCACAAATCGGCGCCACCCGGCAAGCTATACCAACCGGTGTCTCCCTCCAGCGCCTCCTCAAGCCGTCTGTCAAGCCGTCTCCAGAATCAGACTCCATCTTCGTGCCGCCTGACCCTGACGCAATTGGATCCGACTTGGGGAACCCAGCAGGCGGCTCGGGGACTTCGACAGGTAGCTCGGGGGACTGCTGTAGTTGCACCCGGCTCGGGGACTTCGGCAGGCGGCTCGGGGACTACTGTAGTCGCACCCGGCTCGGGGACCTCATAACCCGGCCCGAGGATTGCAGCAGCCGGCCCGGGTACTACAACGACACAGCAGGCGGTGGATGACTCCAACTCTTCACCACCCAACCCACCCGCCCTGGTCGCAGTAGCCGTGTTGGCAATAGAAGAAGTCGTAGCTCCATCATGGGCCCAGCCCATCCTCAACTTTCTGGTAAACAGAGAGCTGTCGACTGACGAGATCCCGGCAAGACAAGTTCAATGTCGAGCCGGAGCATACACAATAGTAAACAGAGAACTCGTTAGGCCCAGCGTCACTGGAGTCTTCCAGCGCTGCGTCGAGCCAGAGAAGGGCATTGTAATCCTCAAGGATATCCACCAAGGCGAGTGCGGCCACCACGCCACCTCAAGATCACTCATCGCCAAAGCGTTCCGCCACGGTTTCTTCTGGCCAACTGCTTTGGAAGACGCCAAAGAGTTGGTCAAACACTGCAAAGGTTGCCAAGTTTTCGGCTCCAAGCAACATTTGTCGGCTTCCGCCCTCAAGACCATCCCCCTCACCTGGCCCTTTGCAGTCTGGGGGCTGGACATGGTGGGCCAATTCAAGACGGCACGCGGCGGCATGACACATGTGCTTGTCGTTGTGGACAAGCTCACCAAGTGGATTGAAGCAAAGCCAATCAAGAAGTTGAATGGGCCGACTGCCGTGACATTCATCACATACATCACCACCCGATATGGCATACCACACAGCATCATCACCGACAACGGCACGAATTTCGCCAAAGGAGCATTGGCACGTTTCTGCGCGACACAGGGCATCTGACTGGACTTAGCGTCCATTGCCCACCTGCAGTCAAACGGCCAAGTCGAGCGAGCAAACGGCCTCATCCTATCCGGCATCAAGCCCCGACTGGTCGTATCACTGGAGTGCTCGGCCGGCTGCTGGCTCGAGGAACTGCCGACCGTCCTCTAGAGCCTGCGCACCACCCCTAACAAGTCAATCGGATTCACTCCCTTCTTCCTTGTATATGGTGCCGAGGCTGTCATCCCAACTGACATCGAGTTCGACTCACCTCGAGTCACCATGTACACAGAAGCGGAGGCCAAGGAAGCACGAGAAGACAGCGTTGACCTGCTAGAAGAGGGCCGACTGTTAGCACTCAGCCGGTCCGCCATCTACCAGCAGGGTTTGCGCCGTTACCACAACCGGAAGGTCAAGCCAAGATCCTTTCAAGAGGGCGATCTTGTGCTCCGGCTGATCCAGCGAACAGCCGGCCAGCACAAGCTCTCGGCTCCTTGGGAAGGCCCCCTCGTCATCAGCAAGGCCTTGTGCAATGACTCCTACTACCTGATCGACGAACAGAAGCCCAAGGCGCGCAAGAGAGATGATTCCGGCAAGGAGTCGGAACGACCATGGAACGCCAATCTCCTCCGAAGATTTTACAGTTAAATGCAGTATGTATCACGCTATCTTTTGTATTAAGTACAAGACATCGGGCTCCCCGAGGAGAACTCGGGGACTACCCTCTTTTACCTATATGATGGGTATCATGCCTATGAATGTGTTATTACATTTGTTTTTCTGTCCAGCACCGGGTTCGACAAGTTGGCCCGGGGACTCGCCGCCTTGAATTATGCTAAGTTCCGCCTGCAGTCAGACAAGTAGTGTGCCGGCATCTAAGCCCTCTCTTGCCAAAAGTCGCAGCTTGCAGAATCGACTGTCCGACTAGCAAGAGCTAAAGGCAAGAAAAGATGACCACATGAAAAACGGCTAAGGACCAACGGGCTTACATAAACACAAGTCGGCTCCCCACCCTGCCAACCGACTGTTAAGCAGCCGGCTGGCCGGCTTCCCACTCACCTTGCTACAATCTAAGAAAGCTAAAGTACTTGCCCTCCCACACGGCCAAGTACTTTCCCAGCCACAGGCTGCAGAGCAGCTGCCCGGCTGGGAAGGCGGTGACCAAGGGAGGGCGGCAAAGGAAACAGCCAAAAAAGATGAAAAGCAAGCACAGTCGGAAGTCGAAAGCAAGAAGTCAACATTGTACCCCTGGTCGGCACCAGTCGGCAGGCCCCAGCACCAGTCGGCAGGCCCCAGCAGTCGGCAGAGAAGCCGGCGATTACAAACACTAACGGCCTGGACCCACATCCAGCCAGATTACCATTGTACCCCTGGGGGTAGGCCTATATAAACCCCCCCAGGGCACCCATGCAAAGGGTTAATCTCTTAGAGTTTAGACACCACACAGAGAGGAGAGGAGAACTAGCCTTGCCCTTCTTCTTCCTCTAGCCAAACAGCTCAAGGAGCCTCTTGTAGCTACTTGTCTTGATCTAGTGATCATGCGGAGACCCCGCAGAGCAGGACTAGGGGTGTTATCTCCACGGAGAGCCTCAAACCTGGGTAAGATTCGCCGGCGTGCATGTCTTCGCCTTATCCCATTTCCAGGCACCGGCGATGTCTTACTGGCTCCCACAATGATAAGCCACCCATTGGCATATGTCGCACATACCACCCGACAGTGGCTCAGTTCTTTGCTTCGGTTCACTTTGACTTCGATGAAGCAAGGACCATGACTTGGATGACCAATGATCGACGGATGTCTGCTAAATGGAAGGAGTTCATGGAGTTGCTTCAAGTTCCAGATGAAGGGCTCGACACGCCCGTTGGAATCCGCCCTCATGCCAACTCTGAGTATGCAACAAGAACAAGCTCATGCCCTTCCTTGTTCAAAAAACTCTTCCCAGCAAGAAGCAGGTGTGGGTACTGAACCCCTTCCTTGACATCATGCATTGGCTCTTCTGCAACACCCTCTTCCCACGCATTGGTGACATGGGCCAGGTGCATGCTTACCTTTGTTGACATGATGCTCATTTGTGAGGAGGCTCGTCGGGCTCAGACTCAGCCACTTGATGTCTCACATATCATGTGGTGTGAGCTTCAGTTTGCCGTGTTCAACCGTAAGGTCCCCATATATGGGCCTTACCTGTTTCACTTGATCTCCAAGACTTGGGAGAAGCTCTATCCCAATGATGAGTTTGAAGCTCCAGGATGGATTCGTCATGAGCCCATCAAGCTCCGCATTAAGAGCCAATGGGCTAACACACCACTACTACTGAGGCTACCAAGATGGCTATGGATGAGGAGGAGATTGAGGAGGAAGAAGCTGTTGAGCACTGTTCTGCTGGTTACACTCCTCCCTCTGTTAAGCCCTCTAGGGCGAAGAAGCTGAAGATCAAGATGAAGAGGTTGTTCTGCATGCAGACCCAGGGTCAGTACAAGGCCCATGTTGCTTAGAAGGAGTGTCGCCGTCGCTACAAGAGGATCTTGAGGGCGTGCGGCGAGGATGTGTCTAGCGGATCTGAGAAGCACATCACCCCCGAGGCTGCCTGGATGGTAAGCAGGGCTACAAGTGGACTGATTCTGAGGAGGAGACCATTCCTGCTGTTGAGTCTGGCGACGAGGAGTCGTTTTCCGCCTGAGCTACCACCTTTGTCGTAGGTGCCCTCTCTGCCTTTTTGGTCTCTCGATGCCAAAGGGCGAGAGAGTGTAGGATTTGCGTGACGTGCCGTGTGTCGTGTGTCGTGTGTTTCGCCTTGTCGCTTTGCTTTCCGTTTGTTGAACTTCGTTTGCTTTGGTTTGGTTGTGCTTGTGAGACTAAGTTCTATCATATGGTGTAAGACATATGCACTCCTACTTATCTTTATGCCTTCGTTACTTAGTCATATCTATCTTCTTGCCTACTTCCTTAATGATCCTTTTACTATTGCAAGAGATACCTTGTCTATAAAATATAGGGGGGTGTTGATCCTAGTATGCGTGCCGTGCAGTCCAAAGCACATCTCTAGAATGCACACATCTAGGGGGAGCCCATCTATATTTCATAGATGGTGGGTTTGTGATGCCTCGTTTATTATCTCTATGTGCAAATCCCGTATTGTCATCAATCCACCAAAAAGGGGGAGATTGTAAGGGAATACTTGTCTCTTCGTAGTTTTGGTGATTGATGACAATGCTTTTGCGTACTAATCATGTGTATTGAGCTTTTCAGATATATCATGAGTAAACACAAGACGATTTGATGCCCCTCGAAGATTATTGAAGACGGCGTTTCTCTACGGTTCTTTTCGGTGGAGTTGAGTCATAGGAAAGCCGTACTATTAAGAGGGGGTCCGCTTTGGAAAAGTTTGGGTGGAATCTCACGTACACGTTCCCTTTGCACCGCCTTTCCTTTGGCTCTTTGGAGTTTCCTCCGTCTCACCATGTCTCTGCAAAATGAAGGACTCCGAGTGTTACTGTTCACAAGCTGGCGGTAGTATTGCTCCCCAGAGCGGTACTACCGCAGGCGCCAGTGGTAGTACTGGCTCCGGCATGGTACTACCATGGGCTCCCACGGTAGTACCGCTCCTTCTAAGCGGTAGTACCGTGAGCTCTGGCCTGGCGCTGCTGCGCAAGCGGTAGTAGGGGCGGTGTAATTTTTTACATTCGCGCCCTACGCGGTAGTACTGTGCTCCAGCACGGTAGTACCTTGCCGCCTGGCCAGGCACAACAGCATGGGCGGAGGTAGAGGCGGATGTAATTTTTTACCTCCGCACCCTCCACGGTAGTACTGCACCTGGGTTGCGGTAGTACCGTGTCAGATTTTTGCATCGATATTATCTTAGTGGAGGTAGTCACGGATGTAATTTTTTTATATCCGTGCCTACCGTGCCTGGACCGTGGCTGCCCTGTGGTAGTACCGCATGGTGTCGCGGTAGTATTGCACCAGCGGTTCTACCGTGCCCTATCTGTGCTCTTCTGTTCAGGTCCAGGCTCTGCCGCGCCCATGGTAGTACAGCGGGCCACCGCGGTAGTACCGCAGGCCCGTGAGGTAGTACCGCTCCTGTGGTGTGGTAGTACCGTGGGTCATGGGCTGAGTGGTGGGTAACGGTTGGAATTGTCCCTCCACTATATAAGGGGGTCTTCTCCAAGAAGACTTACCTCTCCCATCCCCAAACTCCATTGTTGCTCCAAGCTCCATTTTCGCCCGATCTCTCTCCCTAGCCAATCAAACTTGTTGATTTGCTCGGGATTGGTTGAGAAGGCCCCGATCTACACTTCCACCAAGAGAAATTTGATTCCTCCCACTAATCCCTAGCGGATCTTGTTACTCTTGGGTGTTTGAGCACCCTAGACGGTTGAGCTCACCGTGGAGCCATAGTCCATTGTGGTGAAGCTTCGTGGTGTCGTTGGGAGCCTCCAATTAAGTTGTGGAGATTGCCCCAACCTTGTTTGTAAAGGTTCGGTCGCCGCCTTCAAGGGCACCAATAGTGGAATCACGGCATCTCGCATTGTGTCAGGGCGTGAGGAGAATACGGTGGCCCTAGTGGCTTCTTGGGGAGCATTGTGCCTCCACACCGCTCCAACGGAGACGTACTTCCCCTCAAAAGGAAGGAACTTTGGTAACACATCCTCGTCTTCACCGGCTCCACTCTTGGTTATCTCGTGCCTTTACTTGTGCAAGCTTATTTGTGTTGTATCCCTTGTTTGCTTGTGTGCTTGTTGTTGTTGCATCATATAGGTTGCTCACCTAGTTGCATATCTAGACAACCTACTTTGATGCAAAGTTTAATTTGGTAAAGAAAAGCTAGAAATTTTTAGTTACCTATTCACCCCCCTCTAGTCAACTATATCGATCCTTTCACATGATGTAGAGGAATTGACTCAAGCAATATGATGAAAACCCCATCTTGTTATCCTCGAAGGCAACAATACAATACATGGCTTGCTGCCCCTACTGTTACTGGGAAAGGACACTGCAAGATTGAACCCAAAGCTAAGCACTTCTCCCATTGCAAGAAAGATCAATCTAGTAGGCCAAACTAAACCGATAATTCGAATAGACTTGCAAAGATATCAAATCATGCATATAAGAATTCAGAGAAGAACCAAATAATATTCATAGATAATCTTGTTCATAATTCCCCAATTCATCGGATCTCGGCAAACACACTGCAAAAGAGTATTACATCGAATAGGTCTCCAAGAACATCGAGGAGAACTTGGTATTGAGAATCAAAGAGAGGGAAGAAGCCATCTAGCTAATAACTATGGACCCGAAGGTCTGTGGTAAACTACTCATGCTTCATCGAAGAGGTAATGGTATTGATGTAGAAGCCCTCCGTGATCGAATCCCTCTCCGGCAGATCGCCGGAAAAGGCCCCAAGATGGGATCTCACGGGTACATAAGGTTGCGGCGGTGGAAAAGTGGTTTCGTGGCTTCCCCTGGGTTTCTAGGGTATACGAGTACATATAGGTGAAGGAACTAGGTCAGGGGAGCTATGAGGGGCCCACGAGGGTGGGGCACGCCTATCCCCTGGGCGCGCCCTCCTGCCTCGTGGCCGCCTTGTTGCCTCTCCGACTTCATCTCCGAGTCTTCTGGTTTGCTTTCGGTCCAAGAAAGATCATCTCGAAGGTTTCATTCTATTTGGAATCTGTTTGGTATCCCTTTTCTGCAAAACTCTAAAATAGGCAAAAAACAGAAACTCGCACTGGGCCCTCGGTTAATAGGTTAGTCCCAAAAATAATATAAAAGAGCCTATTAAAGCCCATTAAACATCCAAAATAGATAATATAATAACATGGAACAATAAAAAGTTATAGATACGTTGGAGACATATCACATCCCTAAGCTTAGGCTCTTCTTACTCCTTATTCCTTCATCCATCGTAACATCACCCAAAACTTGAAAACTTCAATCACACAAAACTCAACAAAACCTTCATGAGATCTGTTAGTATAAAAAACAAATCACTACTATAAGTACTGTTGAAAACCAATTCATATTTTATTCTTGAATTATATCTACTGTATTCCAACTTTTCTATGGCAAAAACTCATCAAAGAAAACAATAGAATCATCAAAACAAGCACGCAATGCAAAGAAAACAGAATATGTCAAAACCGAATAGTCTGTAGCAATATGGATATTTAGAATACTTCTGTAACTCCAGAAATTCTGAAAAATTAGGATGACCTAAGAAATTTGTATATTAATCCCTGCAAAAAGAATCAGAGCAAAAGCACATTTCTGTGATTTATGAAAATTATTTTTGGGAGTGCAAACATTTATGTTTTTCAGCAAGATCAAACAACTATCACCCAAGAAGATCCTAAAGGCTTTGCTTGGCACAAACACTAATTAAAACAAAAAAAACACAATCATAAAAGTAGCATAATTGTGCAAACACTCAAGAATAGAAAGTAAAAACAAAAATAAATTTTATTCATTGGGTTGCCTCCCAACAAGCGCTATTGTTTTACGCCCCTAGCTAGGCATAAAGCAAGGATCTAAGTTTTGTCATCTCTGTTTCTAGATCCATATGATGCCCTCATCATTGATTCATATGGTGGCCTAATTTTTGTTCTAGGGAAGTGTTCCATTCCCTTCCTTATTGGAAATTGAAATTTAATATTGCCTTCTTTCATATCAATCACGGCACCGATAGTGCGTAAAAATGGTCTACCAAGAATAATTGGACAAGACAGATTGCAATCAATATCAAGAACAATGAAATCTATGGGCACATAATTTCTATTTGCAAGAAAAAGAACATCATTAATTCTTCCCATATGCTTTTTAATAGTAGAATCCGCCAAGTGCAAATTTAAAGAACATTCTTCAATATCGGTGAGACCAAGCACATCATATAAAGATTTCAAAATTGTAGAAACACTAGCACCCAAGTCACATAAGGCAAAACATGCATAATTTTTAATCTCGACTTTGATAGTAGGTTCCCATTCATCATGTAATTTTCCAGGAGTTGAAACTTCTAATTCCAACTTTTCTTCAAAATCTTTCATCAAAGCATCAACAATATGTTTAGTAAAAGCTTTATTTTGTTCATAAGCATGGGGTGAATTCATCATGGATTGCAACAAAGAAATACAATCAATCAAAGAGCAACTATCATACTTAAAGTCTTTGTAATCCAAAAGAGTGGGCACATCACTAGTTAAAGTCTTGACCTCTTCAAACCCACTTTTATCAATTTTGTCAACAAGATTTTCACCCTCCGAATTATCAGGACGCCTTCTAGCTAAAGTTGACTCTTCTCCCGTCCCTTAGTCATCAATCTTAGTTTTAGTAAACAAGGAATAAATAGAAGAAACACCAAGCATTTTAAGATCTTCATCACTTTTATGAAAATACTCACTAGAAAACGCCTTTTCTAAAAATTATCTTCTAGCTCTAAGCATATTGGTTCTTTTCTTACTTTCATCCATAGAAACATAAAGAGCTTTAATTGATTCCTCAATCTTAGGCACAAAAATTTTCATCTTGAGATTTTCTACATCATGAGAAATTCTATCAACACTTCTAGACAAATCATCAATCTTATTCAACTTTTCTTCTATGGTAGTGTTCAAAACTTTTTGCGTGTTGATAAATTCTTTAATATTATTCTCAAGATCAGAGGTGTTCCTATTATTATTATAAGAAGGATTTCCATAGGAATTACCATAATCATTAGAGGAATTACTAAGGAAAGGCCTAGGATTAAAATTTCCTCTATACGCATTGTTATTGAAATTATTTCCCGAGATAAAATTCACATCTATGGCATCACTATTTTGCTCAATCAAAGTAGACAAAGGCACATCATTAAAATCAATAGGAGCACTTTTACTAGCAACCAATTTCATAAGAGCATCAACCTTTTCACTCAAATAAGAAATTTCTTCAACCGAATTAACTTTTTTACTAGCAGGAGTTCTTTCGGTATGACACTGTGAATAATTTGCCATGATATTATCAAGCAATTTAGTGGCTTCACCCAAAGTAATTTCCATAAAAGTACCACCCGCGGCGGAATCTAAAAGATTACGGGAAACAAAAATTGATCCCGCATAAAAAAATGTATGGTCATCCAAAGATTTAACTCATGAGTTGGGAAATTCCCTAGCATCATTTTCATCCTTTCCCAAGATTGTGCAACATGCTCATGTTCAAGTTGCTTGAAATTCATGATCTGGGTTCTACGGGAAATAATTTTTGCGGGCGGAAAATACTTAGTGATAAAAGCGTCTTTGCACTTATTCCAAGAATCAATACTATGGCGAGGCAACAAAGAAAACCAAATTTTTTGTATGATCTCGCAAAGAAAACGGAAATAATCTCAACTTCACAACACCGTTGTCCACATCTTTTTTCTTTTGCAAATCGCATAATTCCACGAATGTGTTAAGATGTGATGCGTCATCCTCATTAGGAGTACCAGAAAATTGGTCTTTCATAACAAGATTCAGCAAAGCAATATTAACGTCACAAGACTCCGCACTAGTGGCAGGAGGAGCAACCGGACTGCCAATGAAATCATTGTTGTTGGTATTGGAGAAATCACACAACTTGGTGTTCTCTTGAGTCATCGTGACTACGCAACAAGATTGCACTCAAAAATAGATCCGGCAAGAAAATGGCAAACAAAAAAGAGGGCGAATAGAACGGCAAATTTTTGTGAGGTGGGGGAGAGGCAAATGGAAAATAATGTAAATTGCGAGGAGATGAGATTTGTGATTCGGAACCTGGTAGATGTTGATGATGTCTCCCTGGCGACAGCGCCAGAAATTCCTTTTGATGTCTGCTAGAACTACGTCGGTATTTCTTCAAAGAGGAAGGGATGATGCAGCATAGCGACAGTAGGTATTTCCCTCAGTGATGAGACCAAGGTTGTGGAACCAGTAGGAGAGCCACGCAACACTACGTGAACGGCACCTGCACACAAATAACAAATACTCGCAACCCAATGTATTAAAGGGGTTGTCAATCCCTTCCGGTAACGGTGCCAGAAATTGGCATGTGGACAGAATAAAAATTGTAGTAGATTGATAGATGCAAATAAAAGCAAATAAAATCCAACGAGGTATTTTTAGGTTCTTCGTTTCATAGGTTTTAAAATAAAAGCAAAGAAAAATAGATCGCAAAGGCAAATATATTAAAGAAGAGACCCGAGAGCCGTAGATTTCACAAGTGGCTTCTCTCGAGAAAAATAGCAAACAGTGGGTGAACACATTATTGTTGGGCAATTGATAGAACTTCAAATAATCATGACGATATCCAGGAAATGATCATTATATAGGCATCATGTCCAAAATTAGTAGACCGACTCCTGCCTGCATCTACTACTATTACTCCACACATCAACCGCTATCCAGCATGCATCTAGTGTATGAAGTTAATGGAAAAACGGAGTAATGCAATAAGAACGATAACATGATGTAGACACGATCTATTTATGTAGAAATAGGCCCCATCTTGTTATCCTTAATGGCAACGATACATAGGTGTCATTTCCCCTTCTATCCCTGGGATCAAGCATAGTAAGATCAGACCCATCACAAAGCACCTCTTCCCATTGCAAGATAAATAGATCAAGTTGGCCAAACAAAACCCAAATATCAGAGAAGAAATACGAGGCTATAAGCAATCATCCATATAAGAGATCAAAGAAGACTCAAATAAATTTCATGGATAAAAAGATAGATCTGATCATAAACTCAAAGTTCATCGGATCCAACAAACACACCGCAAAAAGAGTTACGTCATATGGATCTCCAAGAGACCATTGTATTGAGAATCAAACAAGAGAGAGGAAGCCATCTAACTACTAACTACGGACACATAGGTCTACAAAGAAATACTCACGCATCATCGGAGAGGCACCAATGGACATGATGCACCCCTCCGTGATGGTGTCTAGATTGGACCTGGTGGTTCTGGACTTTACGGCGGCTAGAATTGATTTTCGTCGACTCCCCTAGGGTTTCTGGAATATTGGGGGTATTTATAAAGCAAATAGGTGGTCCGAGGGGGCACCCGAGGTGGGCACAACCCACCAGGGCACGCCTGGGCCTCCAGGCGCGCCCTGGTGGGTTGTGTTCCCCTCAGAGCACACCCCAGGCACTTCTCCGGTCCACTGGATGTCTTCTGGTCCAAAAAAATCCACAAAAAGTTTCGCTGCGTTTGGACTCTGTTTGGTATTGATTTCCTACGATGTAAAAAACATGCAAAAAACAACAACTGGCACTTGGCACTATGTCAATAGGGTAGTACCAAAATATGATATAAAATGACTATAAAACGATTGTAAAACATCCAAGAATGATAATATAACATCATGGAACAATAAAAAATTATAGATACGTTGCAGACGTATCAGTAGGCATGGGTATTTTCATACCTTTGCTTTCTTGCGTGTTGAACTTCTTGAATTAGTCCTTGGTATAATTTGTTTGGGAAACAAAGGTACCTTCCTTTGTTTGCTTGATTTGCAAACTAAGAAAGAATTTGAGTTCACTCATCATAGACATCTCAAACTTCTCCGACATTAGTCTTCCAAACTTTTCACTAAAATGAGGGTTAGTCGATCCAAATATGATATCATCCACATAAATTTGGCACACAAATACTTCACCATTAACCCTTTTAGTAAAAAGTGTAGAATCAATTTTTCCAATTTCAAAGCCTTTTTCAATAAGAAACTTAGTCAAGCATTTATACCATGCTCTAGGAGCTTGTTTAAGACCATAAAGAGCTTTGTGAAGTTTGTAAACATGATCGGGTTTCTTGGGATTAACAAAGCCGGGAGGTTGGTTAACATAAACTTCCTCCTCAATTTCACCATTTAGAAAAGCACTTTTTATGTCCATTTGATATAAAGTAATGTCATGACGATTGGCATAAGCAAGTAAGATGCGTATGGACTCGAGTCTAGCAACGGGGGCATATGTCTCACCATAGTCCATGCCTTCGACTTCTGTGTAGCCTTGAGTGACGAGACGGGCCTTGTTGCGTACAACTTGTCCATCTTCATCTTGTTTACTCCGAAACACCCATTTGGTTCCAATGACATTGTGCTTCTCATCGGGCTTTTCAACCAACGTCCATACTTGATTCCCCTCAAAATTGTGTAGCTCTTCACGCATAGCGTTCACCCAATCCGGATCATCAATAGCTTCTTCAACCTTCATAGGTTCAATACTAGAAATGAATGAGTAATGTTCACAAAAATTAGCCAAACGAGTTTTAGAGCGAGTAATTCTCCTGGTTTGGATATCATCAAAGATTTGTTCAACGGGATGATCTCTTGAGACTCTTGCTCGAACCCATGATAGATTTTGTTTGGATCGGGGTGGAACATCCTCTTCTTCTCTTGTGGAGGTGGAGAAGGAGGTTGATGAGGTTCGTCTTGTTGTACTTGCTTATTTCCTTCGTCTTGACGTGTTACACTCGTGGATGCTTCCAAGTCAACTTGTGGTTCACCTTGGTGTGAAGTTGAGGCTTCCACTTGAACGGACGAGGTACTCTCCTTCACCTCCATTGGGCGAATCCTGCCAATAGCCAAGTCTTGAATTTCTTCCGAGGGATCTTTATCTCCTACAAAAATTGGCAATTGCTCTACTTGTGAGCCGTTAGATTCATCAAACTTCACATCTACCGTCTCTTCAACCTTTTTGGTGAAATTGTTGTAGACACAGTAAGTGTGAGAGTTTGGGCCATAACCGAGTAGGAAACCTTCATGAGACTTAGGGGAAAATTTCGAATGGCGATGCTTATCAAGAATGTAGCACTTAGAGCCAAATACTCGAAAGTATCCAACTTGGGGTTTGTTACCGATGAGAAGCTCATATGTCGTCTTGCCGAGAAGCTTGTGAAGATATAGTTGATTTGTTGCATGACAAGATGTCTCAACCGCTTCCGCCCAAAAGTGTTTTGGTGTCTTGTATTCATCAAGAATCGTTCTCGCCATCTCAAGAAGTGTTCGGTCCTTCCTCTCAACAACTCCATTTTGTAGAGGTGTGTACGTAGCCGAGAACTCATGTGAAATCCCTTCATCGTCAAGAAAGGTATCCACATTGGCATTCTTGAACTTCATTCCGTTGTCACTCCGAACCTTCTTGATCTTCACTTCAAATTGATTTTGGGCCTTCCTAGCGAAGTTCTTGAAGATCTTTTGGACCTGTGATTTATCATCAAGAAAGAACACCCACATAAATCTTGAAAAATCATCAACAATGACCAATCCGAACGAGTTACCACCGAGACTCTTGTAGGTGTTGGGACCAAAAAGATCCATATGAAGTAGCTCGAGCGGTCTGCTCGTGGTCATGATGTTTTTCACGGGATGACTTCCTCCAACCTATTTTCCTGCTTGACAAGCACTGCAAAGTCTATCCTTGTCAAATATAACATCTTCGACACCAAGGATATGATCACCTTTAATAAGCTTATCAAGATTTCGCATGCCCACTGACCTAACCTTATATGCCACAACCAACCTTTAGAAGCTTTAGCAATTAAGCAAGTTCTAGGTTGAACTCTTTTAGTGAAGTCAACAATGTATAGATCACCTCTACGTATAGCGGTAAAGACCATATTATGATTATCTCTTTGAAACACCTGGCAATCTACTTCAGTAAATAGGACATTGAAACCGAAATCGGCTAGTCTAGATACGGAAAGTAAATTATAGCCAAGAGATCCAATGAGCATAACATTTTGGATGGAGCTGTCATGTGAGATGTCCACCTTACCAAGGCCAACCACCTTACCCTTTGAGTTATCACCAAAAGTGACATACTTTCGGGGACCATTATTTTCAGCAAGCTCTCGAAACATATCCTTGTCTCCGGTCATGTGATCGGCACATCCACTATCAAGAACCCATTCCTTTCCTCCGGCCATGTAACCACGAATGTTAGCCATAAGACCGAAGTGTCTCATTGACTCATCAAGATCAAAGTCACTATCATCATCCTCATCATAATATCCATGTTCAACATCGTCTTGTGATTGATCATCACCTAGAGAGAGTTATTCATTAGATTTATGACCATGACAATGTGCATCTTTATGAATACTAATGACTTGAGAAATGATGGTACTAATGACTCCAACATCTCCTTTGGCACGCATGAGGTCACGAAGCTCAAATAGACAATCACCAAATTTAGGATCACTAGGATGCATTTTATGAAAAGCAATGGACTTTTGAAGTATCTCATCTAGATTTTTCAAGGAATAGTTTGGAAAGCGCTCCTTAGGATATATCCATATGGTATAAGCACATTCAAATGTAGGCAAGCACACAAGCAAATTTCTAGGCAATCCTCTAATGATAAGATCAATAGCTCTAAGATTGCGGGTCATGTCAAGATACTCATCGGGGGTAGGATGCAAGGGAGCAATAGGATGCGCACAGGGAATAGTAATATACTTGTTCAAATTATATTCATTGAAAATCTCAAGCATCTCATTTTTCCAAGAACTATAGAACTCTCCATCAAGCATAGGCACTCTACGTCTAATACTCTCAATCGTAGACTCATCCATCTTCCTCCAATGGTGATTAAACCAAAGCAATGGAGACCAAGGCTATGATACCAATTGAAAGGATCGAGAAGAGGTGTCTAGACGGGGTGATTAGACCCTGAACAAGCAAAAGTAGCAATTTTTAAGTTCTTCAAGTTGAGGTGGAGTTTTAGCACAAGTTTAAGCATTCACAATGCATTTCAAGCAAGCATGGCAAGAGTATAAGCAGCTAAAAGAGTAAAGCATGCTAGTTGCAATAAAGTAAAGGGATGGGATTGGAGTGTGCAAACGTAATGTAGACATGGAGATTTTTGGCGTGGTTCCCATAGGTGGTGCTATCGTACATCCACGTTGATGGAGACTTCCACCCATGAAGGGTAACGGTTGCGCGAGTCCTCAGAGGGCTCCACCCACAAAGGTTCCACGAAGAAGCAACCTTGTCTATCCCACCATGGCCATCACCCACGAAGGACTTGCCTCACTCGGGTAGATCTTCACGAAGTAAGCGATCTCCTTGCCCTTACAAACTCCTTGGTTCAACTCCACAATCTTGTCGGAGGCTCCCAAGTGACACCTAACCAATCTAGGAGACACCACTCTCCAAAAGGTAGTAGATGGTGTGTTGATGATGAACTCCTTGATCTTGTGCTTCAAATGATAGTCTCCCCAACACTCAACTCTCTCTCACAGATTTGGCTATGGTGGAAAGATGATTTGAGTGCAAAGCAACTTGGGGAAGGCTAGAGATCAAGATTCTTGTGGTTGGATTCAAATGTCTTGGTATCAACACATGAGTAGGTGGTTCTCTCACAGAAAATGAGTAGTGGAAGTGTAGGCACAATCTGATGGCTCTCTCACAAATGGAGATGGGGTGGAGGGGTGTATATAGCCTCCACACAAAATCCAACCGTTACACACATTTGACCTAACTCGGTCATACCAAATAGAAGAACTCGCTGAGACCGATTAGTTCAAAATGTGAACGTTAGGAATATCGATGGGACCGACATGATCATCTCGGTGGGACCGATGTGCTAGGGTTAGGGCAAAACCTCATCTCGGTGAGACCGATTTCAGCAATGAGCAAATAGAGAGTTGGTCAAGCAAACTCGGTGGGACCGATCGCTCCTTTCGGTGAGACTGAAACATTACAAAGGGAAACAGAGAGTTTGCAATGCGAACTTGGTGGGACCGATCGCTCATTTCGGTGAGACTAAAACATTACGAAGGGAAACTAAGAGTTTGCAATGCCATCTCGGTGAGACCGAATTGTCTAGGGTTTCTGGCAGTGGCTATGTCAAAAGAACTCGATGGCGCCGGATAGATAAAATCGGTGGGGCCGAGTTTGACTTTAGGTTTTGGACATATGTGGAAATGAGAAAGTGGCTGAGGTTTTGGAGCAATATCATTAAGCACTTTGAGCAAGTAGACCATTAAGCAAGACTTCATCCCCTTTTAATGGTATTGGCTTTCCTATGGACTCAGTGTGATCTTGGATCACCAAAATGAAAATGAAGAGTCTCGAGCCTTTGCCAATCTTTGTCCATAGCATTTTGAAGGGGTTCCACATTCTATTGTCCTTGCCATGCCATTGTTGAACTGATCTAAAATACACTCGGTAAAGGTATTAGTCCAATAAGACATATGCTGACATTAATTACCAAAATCACCCAGGGAGCACTTGTGCTTTCAACAACCAACAAGTTTGGGTTAACACCATCATTAAGCAGGTTTGGCTCTGCACCATCTGTCAGCAAACTTGGGTCAGCACCATCATTAAGCAAATTTGGATCTGCACCATCTGTCAGAATATCCTCTACTTCTGTCCCATCAGCTGCAACCTCTGAAATTGGATCTTCAACATTCACAGAAATGATGATGTGAGTAGATGCTGCACTGCTTGCACCAACAATTGAGTTGGCCATTCTGATAGGACTTTCAACTGATGGCATCTTCAATATCGAATCTTCTTTGAAATTGCTTATGAAGTCTGAATGGTCAACTATAATTGCAAGAACTTTGTGTTGAGCACTAGCTGTGATCAAATGCTGCAAATCTTGATCACCTCTAACTCTCACCAACCCATATGAAATTGTTTTCTCAGGTAAGCACCAGTAATGTGCTCATTGACAGGATATCCCAACCATTTTAGGTGCTCTTCTAAGACTGCATATGAAAATGTGCAAGCATCAACATAGTCAAGCACCTCCAAAGAAGAGTTATAGTACTCTAGTGCACTGATAGGTCCACAGAAAAGACCACCATGTTCCAGTTCCATTGTAAAGAAAGGAGTGTTAACACATGTCCCATTGCTGAATCACACACTACATCCAAAAAGGGCAGAAATTCAGTGCAAAATTTAGTTAACTGCATATAACAATGAAATTCTAACATTGAACATGAACTGCAAAAATTCAGTAAAAAATTCAGTTAACTGAATATAACACTGAATAATTAACTGCACAAATTCAGTTAAAAATTCAGATAAGTACACAGTTTTAGTTAACTGAGTTTTAAGCAACAACATAAATATACAGTGATTGTAAAACTGATTCAGTTCAATGTTATAGATAGAACAACCATATGAATGAATTAATAGCCACTGGGCCACCTTCTTCATCAAAACCGTAACTGACAGTTCAATATTATAGCCATAGAACGCAACATGATCCAAAATCCACCACTGCAAGGACTGTTAGCAAATCTACACAAAACCATATGCCAAAATCACAGAAGAAATGGCTACGATACTCCACATAGGGTACTTCCACGCAACAACACTATCTTCATGCCCGAAACCCATACCTGGCTGCATAAACCCTAGCTAAATGCATAGCTCAAAACCCTAGCTTTCATGGTAAGAATGCCACATTGCCACATCAAAGCAATACACAACCATCCGCCTCCAAATCGCACGGATCCGCCGTACTTGGCCGGGCACATAGCACAAGAGGAACAGGGGGAGAGGAGGTGCAGAGCAGAGGCCAGCTCACCATAGTCTAGAGGGAAGACAGCAGGCGGCCGGACTAGGTGAGCGGAGGGAGGCGATACTGGACCACCGAAGAGCTCCGACGACGCAGCAATGGTTGCTGATGTCAGCAACAGCCACGCGTCCCCCGACAGGAAGAAGAATGTAGAAGGGGGGAATGACGAATGGGAGGATAAGCTATAGGAGTTCTCCGACATAATTAATTCAGGTGCTCCCCCATGACTCTCCAGCCTGTACTGCGGGTTCATAACAAGGAAAGGCAGGGGGATCTTTGCAAAAATGTGGGCGCTGACTGGCTCGGGCCCAAGGAGTCCACTTGTCAAGCTCTGATTAGTCTAGGACCAAAGTTGCACATATGATGCAAGTTGTAGGACTAGGTAGGTCCATTTTGCAAGTTGTAGGACTAAATCATCACATCCTGAGCAAGTTCTATGACCCCTAGTGCTTTTACCTCGTGGAAGGAGGTCGGGGCCTAGTTTGATTTGCGGCAAAAATAGAGTAAGACCTATAGAAATAGAAAAAGTTCCACTCCTTTAAAGAAAAAGATCTGCAAACTATCAATTCGTTTCCCGCAACCACTTGGACAGTGGATGGGGAGTTTGCACAAAAGAGATTGCCGAGAAAATGCATGGGAAATACATTTTTACTCCCATCTCCTTATTTGGCATACGATGGGAATTAGCGTGGGATGAAACTTTGCCCACAAATTAACAGTGTACCCCATGAAAAGAAAACGGTGGGAAGTAGCTTCCTTAACTTTCATTCCTCTGCCCACTTAATCAATTAATGGATTTCAATCTCCTCACCCCTCACTTCCATCACGTCTCTGATTCGCATGACCCAAACACGTTGTGTTTAGAAAAATGGAGCAAAAGAAAAGTTGAGTTTTTTTCCTGATCCTGCTCCGAACTGTTAACGAGCTGATTGATTAGGCTACTTTGGGATGATGTGCTTTTGAGGGACATTTTCTCTATAGTTGATGTGGGCAAAATACTCGGATCCAAACTCCAATGCTGACCCTCAAACTAGACACCGTCCGTGGATAGGTGGGGCCAGTCCGCGAATACTAATGCGGGAGCCGGCAATCCAAAGTTATCCCCTAAATGTTTGTTGGTACGGTAAATTTGAAATTCAAATATGTCAGCGTCTGATCACATCAGCACCCGATCAAAGCAAAAAAGGGCAAGTATGCATCATGTCCGATCATAAAAAACACCAGTCCAAGCATGCAAAAGAAGAAGAAGATTTTCTACCCTATCGGACCGACAATCTGAGCTTCCATGCTCAATCTGCCGTCACCGCCGTCTTGGCCGCCTCCTTCTTCGCCGCTTCCTTGCCGATGTCGGGGTTAAATCTGACAGATCTCGGGTGGGGAGTCCCGAGCTGGTGATCTTTCCTAGATGCTAACAGGACGGACAAGAGACACGATGTTTACCCAGGTTCAGCCCTCTCGAAGAGGTAAAACCCTAGGTTATGCTTTTGTTGTATTCATTGTGATGGATGCTACTTCTGCATGAGTTGTTGGATTCCCCCAAAGAGAAAGGGCAATGTAACACATTAGCAAAAAAGTAGTCCCCTCAGTTAAGAACCAAGGGTATAGAAGTGTAAAAATTATCACTCATCACACTTTCTCTCTCAGCGAGTGTGATCAGAGGAGCTATTGCGATGATTAATCTGGGTACCTTAGCAAGGCATCAATTTGAAACTGTGTCAGCAAAAGGGGGTAAAAAAGTTTGCATAGGACGACCATACACTAGTGCCTCCTCAATCCACCATCGCAATAGCCGTAAATTCCTCAAGTACAAAAGGACAAATGCCGAGTGACCGATCTTACACAACATCAAGAGGAATAATTAACTCATCACATGTAAATACTGTATCACTTATAGGCATTCAGTTCTAATCACACTAGAGTTCATCCATATCCCCAAGAACAAAAAAAATTACTCAAGCATGTGTGAAATTGACATAGAAGAGAGAGAGCATCAAGTTACAAGCCAACACCGTGTCGGGAAAGGAGAAAGGCATGGCGGTGTTGGTGGAGATGTGACCGGCCCGAAGGTCGGTGTGAAACGTTGGCGGAGCCTTCCCTTCCTTATTCTTGTCTTGGCCCTTCTTCTATGGTGGAGACGGCCTTGTTGCAGCAATGGAGGTGTGATGGCTCGTGGTGGAATAGATGAGACTTCATACCGGCGGCTAGGGTAGGAGGTGAATATATAGGTGGCCTCCACGAGTTTGCTCCATGGAGCCTCCACCTAGCCCTTCATCCAAGGGCTCCAGGGGAGTTGAATCCTCTCCAAATACCCCTTTGGACTCCAAGGATCACGTAAGAACAAAGCTGAATGAACCGGTGAAAAATTGGAGAAGTTATATATGGCTTATTTTGTAGCTCTGGTAGGTTTGTACATGATCGTACCGCGCACCGTCTTCCCTCATGAGTTTGCACGTGTAGTTTTGTATTTTGGTCGTCATTTCTTCACACCAATCTGATTTTGATGTTCTTGGACTCTGTTGATTTCATATCAAAAAGCCCGATACACACATGTTATTGGCTCTTCAATTTAGCCTTGTTGGAAAATGTCAAATTATCCAACTATCCAAAGATCCTGGATCTGATGGCTGGAACTTCTCCGGTTTGCCCCCAAGTTGGTCATTTGCGAGGTGCCAAGTCCATGGGAGTGTCAATACACCTACAAAGGCAACAAACAAAAGAAAACTAATAAAATGAATCAAAATGGTATTTATGCATAATGGACATATGAATTGTATGGATGGCTCAATGTGGCAATGATATATGGAGTTACTATGATATAAATGAGCTTTAAGATGGATTGGAAAATAGAGCCACCAGTCGTCATTAGAACTGGAGTAGATCTCACTTGCAGTAGGTGGTCTGGATGGAGTGGCTCTAGGTGCACGCTCATATATGCCCACATCTTCACCATCACCACTCTTTGGTGGAACATCCATGCCCTTGGGTCGCTCTCTAATAGCAACAACAACCACAATTAACGGATAAATACAAACATTAACTCCATAAATACGAGTCTCCATAACTCTCTCGAAGCTCTCTTGATTCTTCACAAGGTTAGCTATTTTTTGTTCAATCCTTTCATGAGTTGTATACCGAAAAAGGCTTTCGCCCCGCTTTATAGATAAAGCAATATTTTCATGAGTTGTATATATAAAGTTCTTGAGAATCTTTGACTTTGTATTTGCTGGAATTCGTGGATGTGGCTAAGTGGCTGAGGAAGGAGATCGATGTTGTAGCGTGAATACTAGTTTCTTGTCTTATAATGATGTGAAATTTTAGCGGTGACAACATCGACACCATCAGAATATGCAGGATGATGATGACAAGACCTCCCCAAGAACTTAATTGCATTTTTCTTTTGTTTTTGCAGTTTCAATGCTCGCGTTTGATTAATATAAGCCTTCCTTTCTTTTTGGAAAAGAATACAAATTAGGATTTATGGGGAAAAAATCTTATCTTTTTAAAGAATTTTTTCGCTCTCGAGAGCCAAGCTTTACTGCTCTCCTCCGTACCTGTACATTTCTTTGCTCTTCCTCCTCAGTCCAATCTCTCACATAGTCCACCACCGCGTGCCCTACGGCTGCCGCCGCTACCTCGCGTCACCGCCGACGCCTCAATTCCGCCCCACGACCACCCCACTTACCCTCCCTCCCTCCCGCCCCTCGCCCCAGCACCACGCGGCACCCAAAACACCCCAGCCTCTAACGCGCGTCGCTGCCATCGCCGTTACCGCCCTTCCTCGTCGCGACATCGCGTTCCTGCTATCTCCACCCGGCCTGCAATTTTTGGCCATTAGGTTTTGAGGTATGAGCTTGTTCTCACCAACTGTTTACTTAAGCTCCACTTGCCTCGACAATTTCTGGCTATGCCGGTGCACACATCCGGCACACCATCTAGATCCGTCCCTGCTTGACACTTTCTAGGGTAGGGTGGAGATCATTGTTGGCTTAGTGTCAGTTTCTCACACTTAATCTTTTCATTATGCTTAAACTTTTATGCTCTTAGCTACTATTTCTTTCCATTTGCAGTAACACTGGGCAGAAATGGAGAATGTGCAGTATGCCGAAGAACTCGTGAGGGAGTTTCTTGTCTTTAGGGGTTTCACGAACACGCTGCAAGCTTACGAGGCAGAATTGTCCACCGAGATCGGCAGGAACTTTGAAGTAGACAAGATCCTAGATTTAGTGTTCTCAGTGTACATACCAAAATACCAACTGGACAGACTGCTAAGCATCTTCAGCTTTTTAAAACAGTGTTTCACTTCACCTGCGGACACGGTACTCTACACGTCGCTTCTTAAACTGGAGCAGTCAGTATTACGATATTATGTTGTCAATGCCTTGAAGTCTGGAAGGCAAGAAAAAGTTGTTGAATTCTTTAGCGCAAGCGGCAGTTATCTGATGCAAAAGCGTGAAGATTGGATAGCATGGTTTGGTGCGTCTTCTTAGCCTTCTAGTGCTCTGTTGCCCACATTGTGTCTGCTTCTACTTACGCTTTGCCAATCTCAATGACACTATGCAGCTATACCATATATTAAGAACCCAAGCTTGGATCCACAGTTCCGTATGTATTTTTCCAAAGAATGGTCAGACACTTTGGTTCTTTCATTTCGGAACTTCTTAAGTGGGATATTCAATGGTACTCATATCCTTTGTATTCATTTGTACTCAAGTTAGCAGGGTGCTTTTCATCTTTCCTAATACGCAAACTTCTTATCTGAGTTATAATTTATTCACATTCTTGTTGACGCCAAACTAATATTATCGTTTGCTTAAACACCGTTTTATCCTTAAGTTTCCACGAATCCCAGCTCTTTTGAAGATTAGCACTGAAAAGAACATGATCAAGTGCCTCAAGAGTGACATAAAGCAACTGAATAACAAATTGTCAGAACTGCAAGCATTGTTAGAGGTGAAGGAAGTTGAACTATCTCTGCTGAGAAGGTAAAGCTATGCTCTTTGGACTGCAAAATTGCTCATATATCTTCAGATGCATGGCCTTTTGTAAATAGGCTATCATCTGTTTGCAACTTTGCATACGAATAGCTGATTTACAGATGTGATAGAACTAATAAAACTAGGTTCATCAAGTGCTCTTAGCTCCAGCTTTCTTCACTATTAGGTTACGTAGCTTATCAATGTAGAGTATGACGTAGAATGTGGCTGCTAGAGTTTTTGCGAATCTCAACCGCCTATGGGTATCCACTAAATATCTCGTAACTGATAAATACAGGAGTGGTAATAGTATTGATTCTGGACACAAGAATTTACTCAAGATTACTACATTTGGTTCTTCCGTTGATGGACAAGCTTTCTCAGGAGTCTACGAAGAATCCTCAACTTCAAGTATACAGGGTGTTGATTCACATACTTTGAGTTCAGTAAAATCAAGAGATGAGAAATTGTGTGATTCTTCTAGGATGAGCAATGCAGGTTGGCTCCTTTTACTAGCTAGTTTTTTTTCATACCATATTTTTTTTTGGACTGTGGTTTTCTCAAGCATATGTATGATTATTTACCATTGGGTTATGCGAGGTAACTTTTTTTTTTGGTCTGCCGACATAAGTACATAACCTTTCTTTCCCATCAACCATTCTAATATCCACACTTTGGATTACTTTTATGCTTCACCGAGCATATATTTCTATATTGATGTTCTTCAATGTATTTGTTCTGTAGATGCCCATTTAGGATACTACATTTGTCTTACATATGAAAACCTTGAAGAATAATATGTTTCTTTTGTTGCAGAAAATGAGCAGATTTTGGTGTCAGAGGAAGATTTTCCTGAAGTGAAGGTGGATTTTCAGGTACGCTATAGTTTATCCCTAGTAATTATCCATCTTTGTGGTTTCCTATATCACTAATTAAACCTGCTAACAGGAAACATTTTTAGGCCATAACAGTTCCATAAGTAGCTGTCGGTTTTCTGCTTCTGGATCAAATATTGCCAGTTCTTCGACTGATGGTACAGTGAGGTAATTGCGCTATCTTGATTCTGATTTATTTTTTGCCTAACTGAAGTTTCGAGACTTTGACCCGTTGATTTTTCAAACTCTTATAAAGAATCTGGACATACGACTCATCAACACCATCATCAAAAAATGCAACTATATACTGTGGAGCTGAAGTCAGCGCACTTTCTTGGGAATGCAGATCTGACCGCTTGGTATGTCTATCGTATATTTTAATTTTACCATGTTAGTTTTTCCACACCATTTCACCTTTGAAGAACATATTTTAAGACTTTTGTTTTATCACCCATTTCTCTTGACAATAGCTGCTCATAGGCACAGCTAATGGAGGCATTAAAGCTTGGAATGCTGATGCAAAGAGAGTTGTTTGTGACCTCAGTACATCCAAGGACTTCCCAAGGTTAGAAGGTACCACCTATTACTTTTGGGCTCACAGCTGTATCTATGCTGATGAAGCTTTTCAATTTCTTGCAGTGTGCTTGATTTGAAGTGTAGCCCTGTAGATCCCGTGTTCGTCTCTGCAGCTGCATCGAGACGGTAAACCTCAGATTTCTTGCTTTGTAAGAAATCAGTTGCCAGTTGCTGCAAAATGACAGCTTCTTTCTCCTACAAAAAAGCGTTGCTGCTAAACTCCTGTTTCTGACAGCAGTGTTTTGTCCTATTTTCACATATCAATTTAAACTATAAAAGTAATACTAGTTTCAGCATGACCTATCTACAACTAGTAGTATAGCTCTCAAATACCATTGTCTTATTGTACCTTCAATTGTTATTGTCTTATTTCCAGCTTTAAATTACTTTTCAGGCATGGATCAACTATATTTGACAGAACAGGATTTGCCTCCTTGACAGTATGGCATATGAAAACATGGAAGCCTCTGGTACTGATTTTTTTTTCTTTCAACCCCTTATCTTGAACCTAGCGGAAGTCTCTAGCCAGTAACCTTCCCGTTATGTATTTTCGTTTCTTCTATTTGAAGACAGTCCTCCCTCTTGGCGAGGATCCACCTGCTATTACTTCACTTTGCTTTAATCACAATGGGAAGATCTTGGCAGCATCTGCAACAGATGGCATGATTCACATGTTTGGTATCCTTTTATTATGTTAACTGCCTTTGACTTGGTATTTGGTATCATTTATTGCTTGAGGACAGCTAGAACTTGGTTATGTTGTTTCTTTGAGATATTATTTGTGTTTTATGATTGTTGGAGCCCATAGTACTACTCCCTTTACTGCACATAGACATGTCTGCTGGTCTACAAATCACTGGATGGCCTGCCCATGATTCCCCTGTCAGCTCAGTTCTTTTTGGGCCAGCTGAAACAAGCATCTTCAGTTTAGGCTCAGATGGAAAGGTATACAGCCCCTTTTAGTACATAAATGCAACTCTGTTGATGTATATATGCAAGTACATAACACAGTGGTAATTGTATGCACCATATGTACCATTGGACCCTGTGAATCATACAGTCTTCTAAATTCCAATGCTTAATCAGCTTTAGGCAAAGTAACAACTGTAGCATTGTTATAGGTTAACCTTCACTTCATACTTGTATTAATTGATTTTCCTATACAAATATGTACCCCATAATCTTTGGCTTAGCTTGTGTGGTTGTATTGTATCTAATGTTAACTGTATGATCTTTAGATATTTGAGTGGAGCTTGCACAATCAAGGTCAGATTATTTGGTCAAGAGATTGCAGTAGGTAAGAGTATTTCACAGTTGGTGAATCATCATTGAATTGCAAATGGCAGCTAGTGTTGGTTTGGTAAAAATGTACTTCAAACCCTTCATTTCTTTCACATATGTCCTCACTCTCACTTATTGGAGTAATGGGAGTGGAAAAGGTGTTTAAGTATGCATATAGTATAAATCTGTGTACCAGTCATATCCACTCTTGCAGTATGTGAAATAAATATTTTCAGCCAATCCAAAGAGACTAATTTGAACTATTTAGTTTCAGGCAAAACAATAGTTTTCTAGCAAGATCTCTATGCTAATGTGCTCCTATGCATTTTCGTATGGTGCATCTGGCATATAGACTTCACACACACTTTACACACTTTGAGGAAAACCAGTATTCCTTTGAAGCTTTTCCTATATAGGATCTGTAGACAGTTTTAGATGCATGCTTGAAACTCGGTAATAGCACATAATTGTGAAATTATTAGTATGCATCGAATTGACAATTAAGGTTTTTTTCATAGCATTCTTGAGCTATCCCATGTGAATGCACAGCCTCTCATATCTGATAATATCTAATGTCATGTTAGATTTCTTGATATTAGGTGAAAATTTGAAAGAAACATTGTTATTTGTGTAGGATTAAGCTTGATTTAGACAGTCCGGCTAGTTGAATTTGTGCCAATGGACTGCTGGAGTACTTTTTGGCATGAGACTGCTAAACTACTTGAATGCTCTACCTGATTGAACTTTTATTTTACCAGAACAGCATGGTATATTGTGTTGGTGTATTATGCAACTGCAAAGCAGTCCTTTCTCATTTCTCCTAATTTGTCTTCTGTGACCAGGTTTTGCAACCCTGAGAGCTTTAACAAACGCATGCATGAGGTAGCGTTGGATTCTAATGGCAAGAGGCTTCTTGCTACGTCGGGTTTGGTTCGGGCTCCAGTATACCAGGTTTCCACATTGTCCACACTCCCTAATTAAGTTCGTTTTGCTGAAGTAGATAGATGCCAATACAGCAGTCCACTATATCCCTTTCAGGTGCAGGGCCATGAGAGAGGGCTGAGGACACTTCCTCATACTGCACCTATAACAAGTGTGGATTGGCACCCCACGCGGCCAATCTATGTTACCGGTTCTGAAGACCACTCTGTCCGCGTCACATCCATTCTATGATATTCTACGTTGAGCAGTTTGCCCTTGAGATTTTGTTGATTGTCCGATGCGACCAGAGGTGCTGCTCCGTGGAGTGACCTCCAAGAGATGAACCAGTTCCATGGATCCTCATGATATTCCTGATTATCTCATCCAGATAGATCCTTTTGCGTTGGAAAACTGGGTCATGTTTGTGTTTATAGACTTGGCGAGTCGGTGAAACTATGTTGTAAAAACGGGTGAAAACATCTTCTGTGATCTCTTTACATGGTAGGAGCCTAGGAGCTTTACAGCAGGTTTCTCCCATTCCCATCAAAAGAATTAGGGATCAATCCATGCTTGGCACCAATTTTTTTTTTGAAATACACACGTGTGCTTACATGTGATTACACTAGGCACTCTGGCCACGGGGAAACGCTAGCTAAGAGCATCTCCAACAGCCGCGCTAAACCAGCGCCGCGTCGCAAATTTGACCATTTTAGTGCGCGCGCAATCGGTAGTGTCTCCAGCGGGCGCGCAATAACCGCGCGTGCGGCATATAGAGTTGGGCGTGGTCCGAATTGCTATTGCGCGCTCCATATTTGGGGCGCCCGCTTCCGCGCGTAGCACACACGAGCACTCACGTCGCACTCTCTTCCCCGTGCCACCTTCGCCCCGCACGTGACGGTGCCGGCGAGCTGACCGGATGGACGCACGCGCCGGCACCCCCCTCACCCCATCCTACAGCCGTGAACCCTTCACCGCTGTCGCCGCCGTCGCCGCAAACCCTAGCGCTGGGAGCGTTGGCCTCGCCTTCGCCGGAGCTCCTTCGAGCATTGGCCTCGCGCGCGGCCTCTTCATGCCGCCGCTGATGACCTCGGCGGCTGGTGGCGTCCTCCCGGCGCCCGCCGTGATGAAGCCACGTGCACCCCCGCCCCCCCAAGCTCCCAAATGCGGCGCGGCCGAAGAAGGGCAAGACATCCGCGAAGAACAAGACGGCGGACGGCTCCGGCACCTCGAAGGCGCCGAGGAAGAAGCTTGCAGGGCGTGTGACGAGCGCGGCGGCTACCGAAGCGCCGGCGAGCTCACTTGTTGAGCCGGCGGCCGACGCGCATAATGTGTTCGACGATATGCCCCAAAGGTAAAAAATTCCCCGAACTTTTTTTCCTTCTTTATTTTTTGAATGCATACATATAGATAGCTTATTGCATTGTTCTATATACTTTGTAGTGTGAACGATGATGCATACATGTCAACTATGGGTGTTGGCTCGAACAATTTGCATTGGTCTCAAACCAATGACATGCATTTCGAAGACCATGAGTTCGAGGTGGACGAGGATGGTGAGGGCATTGTCGATGCACCGAAAGGAAGAGGAGGCAACTACACCAACGACGAAGACGTTGTGCTATGCAAAACTTGGTTGGACGTGTTGAGGGATCCATCCGTTGAAGGTGATCAAAGTAGAGATGCTTATTGGCTCCGGATGAAAGAACAATTTGATCTTCGCAACATGATTGGAATTGACCGCTCCGCACGATCACTTCGCTCCCAGTGGTCGACCATCAATAGGGTTGTCAACAATGGACGGCCGCAAAAAAAGTGGTTGACAAGTTGAACCCAAGTGGCACCAATGATGACGATAGGGTAAGTGTCATTTCATCATTCCTCATGTTCACATCATGCTTGTTGTTTGTGTTTCTTGTGCTAACTTGTTTTGTTTTCATGTAGTTAAATATTTCACAAAACTTGTTCAAAGGAGAGGAGAAGAGGACCAAGAAGGGGAAGATCAAGAAAGGAAGACCATTTACCTTACCTCATTGCTATGAAGTATTGAAGGATGATGAGAAATGGAAGAAGCGTGAGGATATGATGATTTGGATTTGAGCAAAATACGCAAGCGAACAATTGATTTGGAAGATGATGATGAGGAGGATGCATCAAGTGAAGATGGCAAGAGAAGCCTCACACCAAACTCGGTTTCATACTCGAAGCCAAAAAGACCGGATGGCACGAAGAAAGACGCAAAAGAAAAGAAGAGGAAAGGAGATGATGAGATAAAAAATGCTATGGAAGCAATTGTCAACGCAAGAAGAGAAGCCAACGAGGTGAGAAAAATGGCAAGGAACCAAGATGCCGCGGTCGAGGAGAGGAGGGTGGCCGCCGAGGAGAGGAAAGTGACATTGGAGGAGTGAGCTAAGTTGTTGGAATGGGAGAAGCACTTGTTCTTCTTGGACACATCTTTGTTCAATGATACACAAAAGGAGTATGTCAACCTTGCCCGTGAAGAAGTCTTGATCCAAAAAAGAGCCATGATTCGCACAATGGGTGGCGGTGGCCTTGGCGGCATGGGTGGCATTGGTGCCATGGGTGGCTTTGGAGCTACCATGGGCGGCATGGGTTCCATGGGTGGCTTTGGAGCTACCATGGAGACCATGGGAGGCATGGGTGGCTTTGGAGCACCTCCGGGCGGCTTGGACAGCATGGGTGGCATGAGTTTTACGTCTCTCATTAGGGGCATGGGTGCACCTCCGGGCGCCGGTGTGCCACCTTCACATGAAGATGCCGTTGAAGATCTTGGCATCACCTTCCGAGCTTCATGTGATGAGGATACGACGCGCAACAATGAAGAGGAGGAGGAAAAATCGTCTTCGGAGGAGTCGGATGAATCGGAGAAAGATGAGGATGAAGACGAAGACGAGGACGAGGCTTGATTCTTGTGCCTTTCGTTTGTGTCATCATAACTTGGTTTGCATTTTGAACTTGGTTGAATTATGTTGTGGGCATGCATTTGAACTTGTGGGCACGAACTTGGTTGAATGATGTTTATGGATTCAATATATGCCATGTGTTTTGTGTTGATGTGTGAAATTTGTGCCCAAAATGAGAACAAATGTGTGCGCCGGCTGCTCGCGCGCGCTGCATTTTAGCGCGGCTGCTGGAGTCAGCGCTGCGCGACGCGCCAAACCTGACGTTGGGCGCGCCGCAAACCAGATTTTTAGCGCGCCGCGCGTTGGACGCCTGTTGAAGATGCTCTAACTAACTAACTATCCCCGACCACCCACCTAGTCAAGTACCAAAAAAGGATCCAAGATCCCTCTTGATTAGTCCCGTAGCTTTCCACGTTCGGCCCTCGCTCGTCACCTTGTCAATTACTCCCTCCGTCCCAAGATAAGTGTCTTGAGCTTAGTATAAATTTATACTAGAGCTAGTACAAAGTTGTGACACTTATTTTGAGACGGAAGGAGTACGTCGTTGGCCGAAGGTGCCGCACCATCCAAAACCACCGCATTCTAGTGCTTTCAAAGTTCCCACATCACAAGCGAGAGAATTGTCCGTATATCCTTCCCTCCAGGACATGTTGCGGCGCATGAGTTGCACCAATCCACCAAAGTCCGGTCGGCTGTTGGTGCGGCGTTAGGCATGTCCAATGCCGAAAATACTCTATGACAAACCGTACGCGCCAAGACACACTCAATAAGGATTTGGTTTAACGTCTCTGCCCCCTGGTTGCATAGTGGGCAAGAGGCTTGGTGGGGGAGCCCACGACGAGCCAAGCGATCCGAGGTCCAGCATATGTTTCTGCCCGCGAGCCAAGCGAAGAAACGACATGACCACGGTGCTCTTGATTTCCATGCCATGTCCGCGTATGGCGCGACCTCCATACCCCAAAATTTAGCCGCGCGCCCCATTTTCCTCCCAGACCCACCGTGTTGAATCCTCCGCAGAACGCTCGAGATCAATGGCCTCCGTTCTTTCCCAGAGACCAAAGACCTCCAAGAGTAGGGTCTAATCAATGTCAGGGCCCACGTCGCGGGGTCCAAGTCCCGTTGTGTAGCGCCTCCGCAACCGATTGTGAGGGGAAGAAAATTGGAAGAAAATTTCGTGGACACCGGCTGCAAAGTCCGTCCGGTGCGTACCCATGCCAGGATTTGTCCACGTGTCTCAGCTTCCCATCGGGCGATCGCTGTTTCTTCAGCTCCGTTACTTGCGTCCCTTGGCTTAGATGGGTTCAGTCGGCTCGAAACAAGTGCGATCCCGGCTCGGTGGGCTCCGCTCAGCTGCAAAAACTACATGCAATCGGCTCTCGTCGTTAGAATCAATCGGCTCTCGTCGTTAGCACCTGATTCCCTTGAATAGCGGCGATCTGATCATGGAAGATGAGACTGGTGGCGGCCGAGGGAACCCTGGTCCGGCCCTCACTCCGCCGGGCGAGACCAGAACCATGTTTGCCTCACGCCCAAACGCATCGTCATCCTCTGCATCGCAAGGCCCCATCAGCCATCCATGGCCGCCGCAGTTTGAAGCTGCAGTATCGTCGAGAATGACGGGAGCGGCCATGACGGAATATGTCAGTGTGGCTCACAAGGACGACCATGGTGGCACTGCCGGCGACTTGTACCGCATAAACCTCGCGGACGAGAATGGTTGTGCGCACGCCGTGAACTTGCAGCCCCCACGCGTCATGTCAGGAGGAGCAGTCCGGGAGGATACGACCACAGCCATGAGAGGAGAAGGAGGTCAGCAGGACGACGGGGTCGCTGGTGTAGAGCAACATATGCAGGTACGGGTTGAAAAGCGAGATCCTAGTCAGGCAATCGGCATAAGATTATAGTACTGTAGTACTCTAGTACTGTACTATGCACTGATTACTTAGCAAATGACTGCTCAAAATTAATATGTGTTCTTTAGTAAGCTTAGGAAAACAAATTCTCAAAGTGGAGAAAAAAACATTTTCCCACATCACATTATGGTAATATAAATTTAACTCTGGACTCATTGTATCGCAGGCGATTGATAAAGTTGGAGAAACGTTGATTGTTCCAGAAGTTGGATTGGCTTTCGATTCAGAGGACAGCGCTTATGATATGTACAACGCATATGCCGCCAAGGTTGGGTTCAGTGTCAGAAAAAGTCACACAAAGCGACGAGGTGATAAAAGTATATCTCAAAAATATATAGTTTGCAGTAATGAAGGCCATCGAGAAACCCAATCATCTAAGGACACTACAAGGACAGGTTGTGAGGCTCGTATTCAGTTTACTGTCAGCAAGGATGGTATTTGGACAGTGCAAAAGCTTATAACCGAGCACAATCATTATCTTGCTAGTCCCAATAAGGTGCACAAGCTGAGGTCCCAAAGACGTGTTATAGAAGCGGATAGGCATCTAATTGGCCAGATAAGGGAAGCCGGGATGAAGCCATCCCAGGTATATGACTTTATGGTAGCATTTTACGGAGGACCTGACAAAGTACCATTCTCAAAGATGGACTGCAATAATGAGATTGGTCGCGAGCGCAAGAAGTATTTAGAATCAAATGATGCACAGACACTGTTGGAATACTTAAAAAATAAGCAAAGGGAGGATCCTACATTTTTTTATGCCATTCAAATAGATCAGGTTGATGGCCAGATAGCTAATTTCTTTTGGGCAGATGGTCAGTCTATCATGGATTACGCATGTTTTGGGGATGCTGTATCATTTGATACCACTTTTCAGACTAACAAGTTTGAAATGCCTTTTGCTCCATTCGTTGGTACCAACCATCACAAGCAGACAATAATTTTTGGGGCCGCGCTGATATTTAATGAGAGTATCGATTCATTTGTTTGGCTCTTTGAAACATTTTTAACAGCGATGTCAGGCAAGCATCCGAGCACTATATTCACTGATCAGGACAAGGCCATGGACGGAGCAATTGCATATGTGTTCCCAAATACAAGTCATCGGCTTTGTTTGTGGCACATTTATCTTAATGCTGCAAAACATCTCGGGCATGTAATACATGAGCATCCTGAGAAGTTTTTACCTGATTTTAAGAAATGTGTCTATGAAGATAGGTCAGAATTTTACTTCAATAAAAAATGGTTTGAATTGTTGGATCAATACAACCTTGAGGACAACGAATGGATGAAAAAGTTGTATGAGTTGAGGGAAAAGTGGGCTGCTGTCTATCGTGACTCTTTTACAGCTGATATGAACTCGACTCAAAGGAGTGAAGGTATGAATAATGTCTTCAAGCAAAGATTTCGTA
>NC_041381.1:89481335-89491754 GCF_002162155.2 Triticum dicoccoides
TTCAGATTTTCAGACCTCCGATTTAAAACATTTGTATTTTCCATAATGCCTGCCCTAAAGGGCTGACATATTTCATACTAAACCTAAGCAATCCTTGCTCCAGTTGAACTTCATGCTTTTTATGGATGTGGTTTAGACGGTAGAAAACAGAGGAGCATGAATTCCACTCCAGATATGCAATACATCTGAATATTCAGACACATAGTGTTGTCTGCCTTGAACTGAATTTAGGCCTACTAAACAAAAACACCACAAATAGCATATATTTTCTAATGACGGACCCATCAAGTTGAGGATCTCAAATCATTCATATATATCTTAGATGAAAAGATACAGTGTACAACTGTACATTATAGTTGGAAATTGTCAGGGAGAGCAATCAGCTATACACTGGTACACCATTTGTCATGAAGTCTACTCCAGATTTGCAATATATCAAAATCCTACTTCTAAGTCTACTCATCAGGAATTATTGATGTTGTCCAATTGTTTCCACGACGTCAATTGTCTTGTTCCAGCGGTTGTCCTCCTGTAAACTAAACACTCTTCAGTCTGAAACTACACTTTCTTTACTGTGAAACTAGTGATGTAATTGATTTTGTAGCTCGACTGAGTGAATCAAACGATGCGATCAAATACGATCTTGCCAGGTTGCACTTCGTTCGTGCTCAGTTTAATCAAAATATCTAATTAACGTGTAGTCATGTACGATTAGCAAATCAAACATCTTATCTGAAGGAGCCAATTGCATGCTAACAGCCTGAAGGAAACACAAACTTTCAGACTTGCCAGGGAGGGGGGTCACCAGTTCTGGGCGAGATGGAGGTGCGCGTGGTGGAGTGAGAGGCCGGCACCGGAGACGGGATAACCCTGGATTGGGCACACCGTGCCCTCCATGGCGGACCAGGGGGAGGATTGGCCGCCGGCGGCGGCGGTGGCCGCGCACGAAAGACGCCGAGGCTGCGAGACGAAAGGACCGGTGTGGGCCTCCGCCTCAGCCGGCCTTGCCTCGTGAGCGAGCCGTCATCGCACGCGTTTGGAGCCGAGCGAGCGCTCCCGAGCCGAGGGAAGCACCGATCGGATGGGAACGAGCGGCGGCGGTCGGATGTAAGGAGGGGACACGTGGACAAATCCTGGCATGGGTACGCACCGGATGGACTTTGCAGCCGGTGTCCACGAAATTTTCTTCCTGTGAGGTGCGTGTTCCTTTGCGTACCCGACGATATAGGCCGGGAGCAATGTCTTGGACCCGGAGCCCCTGCATCAATCGATCTTCCCAAAACAGCGTCGAACGGCCATTGCCAAGTTGTGTCATAGTTGATACCTGAAAGATGTGTCGAGCCTCATTCGGGACCTGTATGTCAAAGCCAACCCATGGTCTAGTGCTATCTGTGCGTTGCAGCCACGACCATCGGGCCTGAAGAGCAAGGTTCAGCCACGGTAGATCCGGGATGCCTAGGCCTCCAGCCCAGGTTGGTGTGCATACCGATCTCCAAGCGACTGCACATTGTCCGCCGTTCGCCTCGCTCTTACCACAACATAAGAATCCCCTACAGATCTTTGTTATGGCCTTGAGCGTCTTGGGTGGGGTGTTGAGCGCAAGCATGGCATGTAAAGGTATGGCACAGAGGACCGACTTGATAAGCAGCAGGCAGCTGCTTTTGGGCAGGGTGGCCCCCTTCCAGTGCGGCAACTTGTTAGCTACTTGTTGCACCAGATCGTGCAGCTGAGCTGCCGACAGTTTGCGAACACTCAGTGGCAGACTGAGATACTTACAGGGAAAGGACCCTACCAAGGACCTCCGTGATTGCCCTGGTCTGGTCCTCGGAGCATCTTAATGGTACGGTCATAGTCTTGGCCAAGTTTACTCGCAGTCCCGACGCCTGCCTGAAGGTGCCAAGGATATCCATGCACAGTTGGAGCTCACCCTCATCCGGCTTGAGAAAGATCATAACATTGTCAGCAAAGATAGACATCCTTTGATGCAGACCATTGCGTGCTAGGGGGGCGAAGAGGCCCCTCTCGGATGCCACCGAGTACAGCCGGTGCAGAGGTTCCATCATAAGGATGAAAAGCATGGGGGATAAGGCTTCGCCCTGCCTGAAGCCCCTACAGTTCATGATTGGCGCTCCCGGCACCCCATTGACGAGAACTGTAGTTGAGGAAGTAGATAGCAGGCCCACAATCCAGGAGATCCACCGTGGCCCAAAGCCCAAGCTCGACAGAACCTCGATTGTGAACGGCCACTGAGCTGTGTCAAATACTTTTGAAATGTCAAGCTTGATCATGACAGAAGCATTCCGGAGGGCATGTAGCTGGCACCAATTTTTTTTTATGATGTACGTATTGCTGGTTCTTGAAGGAAAAATGATGTGTTGCTGTTTGATTAGCAAAAAATGTCCTATCAGTTGATGGTTTGGGGCCAATTAGGGTTCTATGTCAAGCATCTCCAGGAGCACGTTTACATAATTCTTGTGAAATCCTAGTAATAATAACCACTCCCTCCGTTCCTAAATATAAGTCTTTGTAAAGATTCCACTACGAACCACATACGGATGTATATAGATGTATTTTAAGTGTAGATTCATTCATTTTGCTCCGTATGTAGTCCATAGTGAAATCTCTACAAAGACTTATACTACATCTCCATTTCAATGACAAGTATTTCCGGACGGAGGAAGTATTTAGGAACGGAGGGAGTAGTAGTCAATTCACGTTTGCTGTGGTGTACTGGTGTCTATCCATCTCTGACATGTCTTTTTTGTTCTAAAAGTAACCCGTCCCTGAAATCTTCAGTCCCTGCCAAATCGGGGCAGATGTCATGGACGCTGCCGCCGTTTGTTCTATATATAGTACTTTACAATTGATTGCCTTTGACTTGCTGGGAGCGAAACTTCATGTCAAACAAAGTGCAATGAATTTTTTGCAGGGTAGGTCAACCAACGACGGTTAGCTGCTATACATCGGCAAAATATATATACATAGTCAGATTTTTTTAGGAACTTCACAATTACTCCCTCCGTAAACTAATATAAGAGCGTTTAGATCACTACTTTAATGATCTAAACGCTCTTATATTAGTTTACAGAGGGAGTACTGTATTAAAAAAAGGAAGTGTTTGGCGAGCCATTATTTGCTTGATAGCGATCATAAGCAAACTATCTCCTTGTACTCAACCATTTCACATAATCTGGACCTGTGTGAGTGAATTGAGCTGCGAATCAAGGGAGAGTTATGTCTACAGCTCTTTCCAGGGAGCCAACAATAACCATTTTTGTCTGAAAATAGGATTCCCCCAGCTGTGGATAGCTCGTACATGGGACCACCAAGCAGAATTATGTTCTAATGAGTCAACATGCAGTTAATTTCACCGGCAACAGCAGCGCAAGTAGTTAGCAGCAGCTAGCAACAAATAAAGCATATTTGCATTGGTACATGATGAATGAGTGATGTGAAGCATGGGCACATTATCAATCGAAGCAATTTGCAAAAAAACAAAAAACAACGCATCAATCGAAGCACTGTTCTATCAACACAAACGTACGAAGCGACAAAGGGATTAACTATGGATGCACAGTCGTACAGGAATTAGCTTAACCGCCACATGCACGGACTGCGCTGGCATTACTCTACGATACTACACTTTTTTCTTAATCATGTTATTTTTTTTAAAAAAAGAAGGAAAGACTCCCGGCCTCTGCATCAGGTGATGCACACACCCATATATTATTTAATTATTATCGATATGCCAAATCCAGCTTACAAAGAGCCAAAAAAAAACTTGAGGCCATCCACATTGGACATGCTTCGCGGCATCTCGAAATCAAATGACCGAACCAACGGTGACATTGTTAGTAGAAAAAGGACACAATGCTCCAAGACAGTGCCTTCAAGAGAATTGCCGCTCGCATGTCGATATTGACGAACCTAACCAGATGTCAGACCAAGGATATCACCCCGAAATAAATCTTTGAACCAATACCTTCAACAAGGTAACAACGCACGGACGTCGATGCTACATGATCAGGCCATAGGGCAAGATTCTGAATTAACCCAGAAAAAAATGCAACCTTGGTCTGCCACCATAGTCGTCGTTCACCACTCTATTGGCCTGCTCACATTGAACCGACCGGCCAAAGGAGAAGATGTTGAAAGAGACGCCATCGCCTTACTTCCAAACACTATGACACTGTATCACTTATGGTTGTCGTGCAAGCTGTAGCAGTGCCAAGCAGTTGTCGCTGCCTGATGCACCGCCAAGTTGCCAATGCCCACCAGGAGCCGCTCTTGCCCACAATCGAGCCAATGCCAGCCTCAGGAGCATTCACGAACAACGGCGAGGGGAGGTGGACTGCTCCTCGCACATCCTCCCCCATGAGCCTGAGCCATCGCTTTGTGCAAGGTGCCAGATCCAACAAGCCTCGCCACTGCATGCGATTCGTACGCAAAGCCCACCTTCAGCGCAAGGGGCACTCGTGGAGATGTCAGGGAGGGGCCGCACACCAAGTGACAACGTGTCAACCCGGTAGATCCGTGTCTACAGAGTAGCCATGCAGGGTCACCATTAGAACTCCCAGCCACACACGACAACGATGCACCGTCTGAAGCCATCCATCTAGGACGGAGGCTTGCAAGGGCCGAGGTCCGGCCCGATGACACCCTCCCCGATGACACCTTCCTGAGTGTGGCCACCACTGCCATCTTCCTGAAAAATCCTGACCTGATGGCGCAAATCCATGGAAGATCGCCGAGTTGTCTCCATAGGCTCCGCTCTAGCCATGAAATCTGACAAAGAACGGGCAACATATGTTTGATCTCGATGTCGGAAGCCGCTTGTTGGAAATATGACCTAGAGGCAATAATAATTATATCACTTATTTCCAAGTTTATAATTAAATGTTTTAGTCTATGCTACAACTGCTATGATTCTTGAATATGTGATTCAAAGGAAAACTGATAAGCACATGCAGAGTTATAGACCGTAAAACCCGATCCTAGCCTCGACTCTAGGACTCGCTCAAGTGTTGCATGATGGTTATGTTTTCCTGATCATGAGCATACGTTAACGGTAACAAGGATGTAGACAACTTTGAGAGTATGATATTAGAAGAACCATCGTATTGAATTGACCCAACTTGTATGTTATACTTTGAGATGTCATCGTCACATGTCTAAAGTTCATAACATGGAGAGTTAACTATGCTCATTTCCTTAGACCACGAGAGCATCAAGTCACTTCATACTGGACAATGTGCTTTGGGTTTGTTCCAACATCACTTATAACAAGATGATCATAACGGAACATATAGGTTCACCGAAAAGTGTGACAAGAGGCAAGATAGCTCAAGAGTGGGATTCGACGATGGAGAGATATTCTTAGGGCCCTATCGGTGTGACGACATCCATCATCATCTGGCCAGACATAGGTGACTTGCTCATAGGGATGCCGGAACATGACAATGAGAAAGGAACAAAACCGTTAACGAGGAGACCGGTATAGTGAGCATGAGAATGACTCAAGAGGATACCGATATATCTCACCTCGGGTTTTGTAAAGTATCACGAAGCAAAAGGAATATCATATGATAACCAAAGGTTCACTCGAATATCATTCGCGTGAGTATAGGAGTCAACATGGATGTCCACAGTTTCGTCGTTGATCGTTGAACAAAAGGAATTTTTGTTCATGTCTATATTGCACCGAACCTGCAGGGTCACACACTTACAATACTTGTAATCCGTTGAGTAGTAGTTGAGTTAGGAGTATTGGAGAATATCATCGGAAAAGTTTTGGAGATAATAGAAATTGTTTCGAGAGAGAACTAGAGGTTTTGGAATAAAATCGAGTAAAGCCATAGAACCAGAAAGGTTTCAGAATGCCCAGAAAGCACACTAGATGGTTCTGGAAAGTTCTGGAAGATTCCAAAACTCTCCAAAATGATCTGGAGGAGCCCATAGGGCTGCCCACTTGGCTGGCCCAAGTGGGGAAGCTCACATGGGAAAATTGGGCCAAGGCGGTGGGGGCCCGATGCCCCCCTAGGGTTTGGGCCGCATCACCCCGCTTGCCTTGAGGGACAAGTTGGGGGACCACCACAAGCCCTTGGCTTGAGGGGAAAGTTCGAGGGAGGGGCCACCACCCCCTATGGTGTTTTTTTGGGTGGGGGGCACGGCTCCGAGCCTATATATATGAGAGGGGACAACCCCTCCAAAGGCACACCTCTTTAGGTGCAAGTACTGCCCCCTTCTCTGTCTCGTTCTCCAGATAGTTGATCCCCTCCTCGAAGGGCTGCTCCTCCCTCTAATTCTACTCCAGCATGGCTTAGCTCTGGATGGTGAAACCCTGCTTGATCAAAGGTGTTGTACGTGTGCAATCCATAGATGAGTCATGCGTTCGATTCTTGTTCGAGGGAATTGTTCGTGGGACGATTCGAGGGCCTTCAAGATGATCTTCACCAACACTTCTTCCAGTGGAACTCGGTGTTGGTAAGATCAGATCTAACCTTGTATGCAATATAGACTACATAAGGAGCAAAATGAGTGAATCTAGATTCTAATCTAAACTATATCTATAATTCTATATACATCTGTATGTAGTTCATATTGAAATCTCTAAAAAATACTTGTACTTAGGAATGTAGGTAGTTGTATTTTACATCATTTGTGCAATCTCAATTTAGCTTCTAACATTTACTGGTTGCTTGTAGGTACATATATGAGCGGTACTGATCCATGCTTCGATCCCTTTTGCGTATGGGGCAATGAGATATTCATGAACAAGCGTTAATGAGGAAACTAAGAAAGATTGTTAGGCGAAAGAAAGGGGTGATGGGAATTAAGCTCTTTATTTACACTTTTTCCAAGACAACAGTGAACTTTAGGATGGTAAGTAATGTGTTGCCTTTTTTCCCTGCCCACAACAAATTACTCTATTAGACCTCATGATCTGATAGCTTTCTCTTTTCAGTGGTTTCCGAAGCTATTTACTGATAATTACCTTGCAAACTACATGAACGGAGTGGAGGCGACTAAGGTTAAAGTATATAATTCATGCTACCATGATAATGCTCTAGAAGTCTTCCTGAAGGCGGTGAAGGATGGGAGGGGGATCGCCAAGGGGTTGGACAAAAGTTGTTCGTGCCTATGGCATGCAGGAAGGCACATTATAGGCATTCCGCTTCTTCAACACCATCGACAGTCAAAATGATTTACACTTGTCTCTTCACCTTTACCGCCTGTAAATATTGTGGTTCATCATAGTTAATTGCTATCTAATCCTATAATTACTGAACATATTGTACTGACAATTTTATTTATGGATTCGTTGTTGAACCATTGTGCTGAGAATTTGAATTGCACGTTTCATATTTCAAAATTTCTAATTCGAATAATAAATAACAGCCAAAAATAAAAATATACAGGAGCGAATAAAATAATACGCACACGGTTAGAAAGAAAACACTGTGTGCAATGAAAAAAGAGAACAAACGGTTCTTTCACGTGAAACGTGTGCGATGCCCGACGGACGCACACACGATTCTGTCTCATATGCATGTGCGATTCATGGTAATACGACAAATGTTTCAAACCAGTGTGCGTGTGTGATAGGAATGCCAATTGCACACAGTTATGAAAATGGACACGTTGGCGTTAGTAGAGGCACCACACACATTTTACATTCTTGAACCGTGTGCTATAACGTACCTATCACAAACATATCGGCAGATTAAATGTTGATGTCCACCTTTTTCACACGACTATAGCGGCGTAATCGTTTGGGATGTCTCTCTGATCAGAAATGTAACGTTGAGATGTAACGTGTGGGACTGGGGCGGCTTCTCATACATTTATTCTATGGCGATTGCCATTAGCCGCTCGCCCATCCCCGCCGGTATCTGGGTCATGTGGGAAGGGCCCCCCTATCGCGCACACTCACTTGGCGACGGTTCCAAATGCCGTCGTGGAATGGGGTTAGAAATAGTTTGTATAGCACCTTACGGTACCAGTGTCTGCTCAAACAAATATAAGTGAAGTACATGAGCAATTATCTCTACTCAAAAGATATAAGTGAAGAACAAATGACCATTCTATAAATTGACGATGAATGTGTGCTCTCATAATAGGTGGTCCAGGAAAGGATGATTTTGAAGGTCAACACAAAACTAAAATAAAAGCAAAGACACTCCAAGAAAAACACATATCATGTGACGAATAAAAAAAAGCTCCAAGTGAAGTTACCGATAGATTAAAGACAAAAGAGGGGATGCCATCCGAGGCATCGCCAAGCTTAGACGCTTGAGTCTTCCTCAAATATAACTTTGGGTGTCTTGGGAATCCCCAATCTTGGGCGCTTGCTGCTCCTTATTATCTTCCCATCGTCATCTCACCCAAGACTTGATGTAGCGACTAGACCTCAAACGGTCAAGTCTCTGTGCATCAGTGTCATCCCTGGATCGATAATCCTAACACGCACAGTACTGGATGAATTATAACAGAGTTTCAATCAAACACTTATTACATCGAGTCCTCATAAAGAGTATGATTACATAAATAAATCATGGCTGAAGGCCATCTAAACTAGATAATTGCGGAAGCTTCGAAGGTAAATGAGTCCATCAACTCCAACGGCATAGCTGAGTGCAAAACAACGACCTATCGCACCTTATTCGTTGTCTGAGTAGTCTGCAACATAAGATGTTGCAGCCCGAAACGGGTCAGCACATGGAATATGCTAGCGAAGTTACACTCTAAAGCAATGGTAATGCAAGAACTATATCTACATGCAATATTTGGCTGGTGGAGGATGTAAGTTTCATAGTTTTGCATAAAGCTAGTTTTTCCCTACAACAAAGGAATAAATTTATTTAACTACTCCCATGTTGCCCATTATTTGAGAAGGTAACCCCAACTCAAATCCCAATTAAAAGTATCATCATTGACCCATCATCATAATTAATTAGAGAAAAGTGATGAGATCACATCAATAGATTCAAGTACTAGATACTCAAGATGTCCATAACCGGGGACATGACTAACCATGATTAATTTATACACTCTACAGAGGTTTGCTCACTTTTCCCCACAAGACTCGACCACATCCATGATTGAATGATCGAGACATAGCCTTTCTGAAGCATTAACTCTCTACTTCGGATAGACAGTACCACGTACATCCCTCTACATCTGCTAGTCTACCTCTTCAAGAGCTCGCGCAACTTACTCAATTATGCCAGAGCCCATAATGGCTTGTGGCTGCACACGGAAGTTTCTAGCATGAATAATCTTATGATCCCTTTGAGCCTGGGTGGCATTCCATAGGATAATCACACGGTAACCCCGGGATTTCGAAAAACAGGCAACACTGGGTTCCCCAGGTGCCTCAACCAATCCACCCAGATGTATATTAAAGTTGCCACCTTAATGTTATCCATGATTAAAATAACTCTCAAACTTCCATGTGTGAATCACGATCCAATCCCTATCTACGAGCATGGCTAAGCAATATTAAGCATAACGTATATTCCCGGGGTGATCAAAAGGTATTAGGTTCCTACCTCAAGCACTACAACCAAAACCACATGTTCCCAATCCTACCAATGCAAATATTTGTGGGGCAGAACTAATGCATAGAAAATACTGGGTATAAAAGAGTATGATCAAAGTGTAACTTGCCTTACTGACGATATGCAAACTCTAGTAATTCGTAGTAACAAGCTTCACACTTCGGGTAATCTAGCATAGACAAACATTAGCATACATAAGCAATCACTCAAACGAAACACGAGAAAAACCGAGAAAAGATCCAAATCAAACACGAAACAAGCAAACAGCTTAAACTAACAAGAGTCAAAACCTAACAACAATATTAAAATGTGAATTAGATCTTAACAGTAGGTACATGTGATTAGCTACAATTCGCAAAAAGATTCAACTCAAACGGAGCAACGAAACTCAAAATACGAACGAAACAAGATCGTTTACTAATCTGGAGTAAAGTCAAATTTTACCATACCAAAATCGTGTTCAAGTTGGTTAACTGGAAAGAGGGCTTTGAGACGAAGATTTTGGCGCTGGTTTCATCTAATTTGGATAGACGAGTAAAAATTTATACTAGTTTAAAGATGAGGGGCTGAATCGCGATAAAAATAATCGCGGATAAGTCCCTAGGTGAAAATAAACTAAAAATAAAAGACTAACAAACGAACGTTCGCCGTCTGAACTAAACCGGCGAATAACGTACGTTAAAACGAACGATGGGATGATCATCCGGTAAATAATAAAACAAAAAAAAAACGAACCACGGTTAACAGAAAAAAACCGGGGCATCGGTTTTACCGGTCAACGCGGGATCAACGGCGGCAGCGGCATCCGGCGGCGGGGTGGCAGCATGGGGCGGCGAGGCTGCGGGGTGGGGCGGCGGAG
>NC_041381.1:89492291-89553005 GCF_002162155.2 Triticum dicoccoides
GGGCGGTGGCGGCTTCGGCAGCGGCGGTGGGAGGCGAAGGCGGCGGCGGCGGCTTCGGCTTGCGGTCCCAGGGGGGCCCCGAGCTGCTTATAAAGGGGGGGGGGCAACTTGGAGGAGGGGGCACGACGGCGATGGGAGTCCGGCTCGGAATCCCCGAGCTCGGCGATGTCGATGCGGCGGCGCGCGGGCCGGCTCGGCTGGGCCTTTGGCCTAGTCGGGCGAAACGTTTTTTTAAATAAATTACGCCCGAAGAGAAAATCCTAATAAATAAAAAAAGTTCTAAAAAATGCCAAAAACAATTTTCACCGTCTAAATAAAATATTTAGAACAAAGTGAACATCTTTCTTGCCTAAAAATGCAATTTTAAAAAATGCATATTTTCTAGTTAAAAATAGCAAATAAAATACCAGAAAAATCATAATTTGATTTTAAAATTCTTTCTCCAATATTTCTCTTAATTTGAAGAAGTCATATTATCTTCTCTCAATTATTCTAATATTGGAAATAATTGGAGAAAAAAAATATTAAAATCAAATTGATCCTTTTCTTCAAATTTGAATAAAATTCAAATATGAAATTTGTGAAAACTCCAACTCTCTCCTTGGGTCCTTGAGTTGCTTAAGATTTCTAGGATCTCAACCAAAATGCAAGAATAAACATGATATGCATATGATGATCTATGTATAACAACCAAATTGAAAATTGGGATGTTACAAACCTACCCCCCTTAAGATGAATCTCACCCTCGAGATTCGGGTTGGTCAGCAAAAAGGTTTGGGTGGTCTCTACGAAGGTCTTCTTCTCGCTCCCAGGTGGCTTCCTCCTCGGTATGGTGGCTCCACTGAACTTTACAAAACTTGATGACCTTGCTGCGGGTAACTCGACTGGAAAACTCGAGAATCTTGACTGGCTTCTCCTCATAAGTCGAATCACTTGCTAACTGAATTGCTTCCAGTGGCATGGTATCTCTCAGAGGAATATCGGCCATCTCTGCATGGCACTTCTTCAACTAGGAAACGTGAAACACATTGTGAACTCCTGACAATCCTTCTGGCAATTCCAGCTTGTAGGCAACTTCTCCCATGCGTTCCAAAACTTGGTATGGTCCCACAAAACGTGGTGTTAGCTTTCCCTTAACTCCAAAACGCTTTACTCCTCGAAGTGGGGACACACGAAGATATACTCTGTCTCCGACTTTTAAACTATCTCCTTGCGTTTAGAATGCGCATAACTCTTCTGCTTGGACTGGGCTACCTTGAGTCTGTCGCGAATCAACTTAACCTTCTCTTTCGAGTCTTTGATTAAATCTGGTTCGAACAACTATCGATCTCCAACTCCATCCCATGATAACGGTGTCCTGCACCTCCTTTCTTACAAGGCTTCGAAAGGGGCCATCTTCAAACTGGCTTGATAACTGTTGTTATAAGAGGACTCTGCATACAGCAAATTGTCGTCCCAACTAGATCCATAATATAGCGCACAAGCTCTCAACATGTCCTCCAGAATCTGATTGAGTCTCTCGGTATGTCCATCTGTCTATGGATGAAAGGCTGTACTGAACTCTAGCCTAGTACCCAAAGTTTCATGCAACTGATTCCAAAACTTCATAGTAAACTGGGTTCCTCTATCTGATACAATGGTCCTCGGAACTCCATGCAGACATACGATCCTGGTCATGTATATCTTTGCCAACTTAGCACTCGTATAGGTGGTCTTCACTAGGATGAAATGAGCTACTTTCATCAAACGATCAACTACAACCCAGATAGAGTCATGGCCTGAACGAACCCTGTGCAATCCAGTGATAAAATCCATGCCAAGTTTATCCCACTTCCATTCAGGTATTGGCAATGGCTGTAGCAATCCAGCTGGCTTCTGATGCTCCGCCTTTAACTCTCTGACAAACATCACATACTGCTACATACTCGGCAATATCCTTCTTCATTCCTGTCCACCAGAAATTTTCCTTCAAACCAAATACATCTTAGTGTTTCCTGGGTGAATTGAATATGGCGAATCATGGGCCTCCTGCAGAATCAACTTCCTAATGTCGGGGTCATTAGGAACATATACGCGATCCTCAAACCATAAAGTGTCATGCTCATCCTCATGAAATCCTTTAGCCTTTCCTTTGCTCATCCTTTCCTTTATCTCGGCAATCTCCTTGCCAGTCTTCTGGGCTTCTCTAATCTTACCCATCAAAGTGGACTGAATTTCCAATGCTGCTACATAACCTCTCGGAACTATCTCCAAACATAACTCTCGAAGATCATCTGCTAACTCCTTAGGTAATCCTCCGGTCATGAGCATGTTAACATAACTCTTGTGGCTCAACGCATCTGCTACTACATTGGCCTTTCCGGGATGATAGTGCAATTTCATATCATAATCCTTGATGAGCTCCAACCATCTCCTTTGCCTGAGGTTCAACTCCTTCCGTGTGAAGATATATTTCAAACTCTTATGATCCGTGTATACCTCACAATGGCTTTCGATGAGAAAATGTCTCCATGTCTTCAGCGCATGCACTATGGCTGCTAACTCCAAATCATGCGTAGCATAATTCAGCTCATGAGGTTTAAGCTGTCGTGAGGCATAGGAAACAACTCTCCTTCCTGCATAAGCACCCTCCAACTCCTCGATGTGAAGCGTCGCAATATACTTGATAATCCTTCCGTTGATCTGGGAGAATCAGCTCTGGGGCTGTAACCAAACATTTCTTCAACTCCTGAAAACTGGCTTCACACTCCTCAGCCCATTTAAAATTGGTGTCCTTCTTCAATAACTCCGTCATGGGCTTTGCAATCCTGGAGAAATTCTCAATGAACCTCCGATAATATCCTGCGAGTCCAAGAAAACTCCTGATCTCTCCAACTGATGTGGGTGCCACCCATTTAGTCACAAAAGCAACCTTGGTAGGGTCTACCGCTATTCCTTCTCCAGATATAACATGTCCGAGAAATCCAACTTCCTTTAACCAAAACTCACATTTGCTGAACTTGGCATACAACTGATGTTCTCTGAGCTTCTCAAGAACCAAACGCAAATGCTCCTTATGTTCCTCTTCATTCTTCGAGTAGACCAATATATCATCAATGAACACCACGACGAACTTATCCAAGAACTCCATAAACACCTTGTTCATAAAATAGGCAGGCGCGTTAGTTAGTCCAAATGACATAACAATATACTCATATAGCCCGTACCTTGTGGTAAAAGCTGTCTTAGATATATCCTGCTCTCGAATCTTCAACTGGTGATAACCCGATCGAAGATCAATCTTAGAGAATACTTTAGCTCCTTGCAACTGGTCAAACAAATCATTGATCATCGGCAGAGGGTATTTATTCTTGATCGTCACTTCATTCAACGCTCGGTAGTCAACAACCATCCTTAAGGATCCATCCTTCTTCTCCAGTAGAAGCACTGGGGCTCCCCAAGGTGATGAACTTGGTCGAATGTAACCTTTATCCAGTAACTCCTTAATATGCTTCTTAATTTCTTCCAAATCTTGTGTGGGCATCCGATACGGTCTCTTTGATATTGGCCCGGTGCCTGGAAATAGCTCAATCAAAAACTCAATGTCTCTACCCGGTGGCATGCCTGGTAACTCCTCTGGAAATACGTCGGGGTAATCCTTCACCACTGGTACTTCCTCCTGTACAACTCCTGATAAGGAATACACTTGAGTCCTCTTCGGCACATGCCGGGATACATACTTGATCCTCCTTCCTTCTAGGGTGGTGAGAAATATCGACTTACTAACACAATCAATGTTTCCTCCATACTTCGATAACCAATCCGTGCCTAATATTATATCCAATCCTTGTGATTCCAAAATTATTAGGTCCGAGGGAAACACATGTCTGCCAATGGTCAAGGGTAACCGATCACACCATCGGCTGGCCATATACTCTGCTCCTGGCGAGCTTACTAACATGGGTGACCTAAGGGCTTGGGTTGTCAATTTAAACTTGTCCACGAATCCCCTTGATATGTATGAATGCGATGCACCAGTATCGAAAAGAACAAGTGCGGTAAATGCATTAATCACCTGACCTTTGGTGAAGGGGTTGGGCTTCTTGGCAAAACCTCCATTGCCATTTCCATTCTTCGCATCGGGACATTCATTGGCATAATGTCCAGTCTTCTGGCACTTGAAACAGGTAACGTGGCTCAAATCCCTCTTGGCTGGTGTTGAAGGGTTGGAACGGTTCTGCTGCTGCTTCCTCCATTCCCATTGCCATTCTTGGGGCCACTATGGTTGTGCGAACTTGCTCTGTTGTGCGTGTGTCCTCCATGGTTATGGGTATGTCCTCCTAAGTGCGGGGAGTAGCGGGGCTTCTGCTGAGCTCCTGAAGTGTACCTCCCCTGTCCATACTTCTTCTTGCAATTATCAATCTGTTGCTGCTTTCCTTCAATCATAAGAGCTCTGTCTACCAACTCCTGGTAGTTGTTGAATGTTGCCACCATCAACTGCATGCTCAGCTCATCATTCAGTCCTTCCAAAACCTTCTCCTGCTTTGCGGCATCTGTAGCTACGTCATCAGGGGCATAGCGTACTAACTTGCTAAACTCATCCACATACTAGCCCACTGTGCGTCCTGCTTGGCGCAAGTTGGGAAACTCACGCTTCTTCATGCTCATAGCTCCTGCTGAGACATGGGCAGTGCGGAAAGCCTGCTGAAACTGATCCCATGTAACAGTGTCAATGGGGTAAGTGACTGTGAAATTCTCCCACCATGATGTTGCGGGTCCATCAAGCTGATGTGCAGTAAAGTGCACTCTTTCCACATTTGTGCATCCTGCAGTGGTCAGTTCTCTTCCGATCTTGTGGAGCCAATCATCTGCAATAATCGGCTCGATGCTACTAGAGAACGCCGGCGGGTTCAACCTTAGGAAACGGGCTAGGTGATCAACAGGGGGTGGTGGTGGGTTGTTGTTGTTGTTGTTGTTGCCTTGGTTCTAATTTTTGGACTAAAAGCTGCATCAAGGTATTCTGCTGCTGGATCAACTGGGTGAGCTCCGGTGGGAAGGCAAATCCAGTGTCACGTCTTGGAGGCATGTGATGGGTCTAGAAGGGGTGAGAAAACATAATATAATTGGGGTTTAAGAGAGATTCACTACCCATAATGCTCATGAGACAAACACAATCATTTTCACTTCATTCAATAGCACACAAGATTACACAAAACGGTCTAACCTATACTACAAACTCGATCATTGCAACTACTTGGAGGAAAAATAATACTGATTACAATGGTGGTCGTCTAGAAATTTTCATCAGAGGAAGACACCATAATTCAGCTCCAGCTTCATCAACGTAGTCATCATCGCTATCAGGGTCGGAGTCGGTGTTGTCAAGGATGATGTAGTCTCCAGGTTGGTTGTCCTTCTTTGGCGCGGGGTCTCCCATGAATACTCCTAGCTTCTTTGTCAGGTCTTCATTCTTCTCAAGTAGTATAGCAATCTCTTCCTCGTATCCATCGCATGTAGACTTGATCTCCTCCTCCATCTCGTTGTTTGTCCTCACCAGTTTCTTGATCTTCTTCATGTGGATAATTTGTTTATTCTCCTGTCGACGAATATGATCTCCCATCTCTTGAATGTACGCTGCAATTGATCCACCCCTCCAGGTGCGAATCATCTCCCATTTGTCATCTCGGCGGCCACATATCTGGTAAACGGTATTCTCCAACTCCTTGTGATACACCTCACATATGCGTCCAAAGGTGATATGTGCGGCCATACTCTTTCCAATACTCTAGCTTGGTGCATCCAAGTAGAAATCAATAGGCTCCGTTGTTGGCACAAAGGTCCTCCCAGGTATCCAGACTTTGATCTTCCAGCGCTCCTCTTCCGGTACAGATGTAGAGGAAGTCCCCGTGAAGCTTGGTAATCCGATGTTTAGATAATTAGTGACTTCCTTCAAGTGCTTTCCGAAAGGGGTGTCGTCATCTGGCTGAGTGAACTTGTTCCTGGGATCCGCCATCTACAGAGTAGAAAGAGAGGAGGATTAGAAATGAGTAGAGAAGAGAAATCATGTGGCTCATTCTAGTGGTCGCGTCCTACAGTCAACGTGGGCTCTGATACCATCTTGTAGAGATCAGACCTCAAACGGTCAAGTCTCTGTGCATCAGTGTCATCCCTGGATCGGTAATGCTGACACACACAATACTCGAGGAATTATAACAGAGTTCAGTCACACACTTATTACATCGAGTCCTCATAAAGAGTGTGATTACATAAATAAATCATGGCTGCAGGCTATCTAAACTAGATAACTGCGGAAGCTTTGAAGGTAAATGAGTCCATCAACTCCAACGGCATAGCTGAGTGCAAAAAAACGACCTATCACACCTTATTTGTCATCTGAGCAGTCTGCAACATAAGATGTTGCAGCCCGAAATGGGTCAGCACATGGAACATGCTGGCAAAGTTACACTATAAAGCAATGGTAATGCAAGAACTATATCTACATGCAATATTTGGCTGGTGGAGGCTGTAAGTTTCAAAGTTTTGCATAAAGCTAGTTTTTATCAACAACAAACGAATACATTTATTTAACTACTCCCATGTTGCCCATTATTTGAGAAGGTAACCCCAACTCAAATCCCAATTAAAAGTATCATCATTAACCCATCATCATAATTAATTAGAGAAAAGTGATGAGATCACATCAATAGATTCAAGTACTAGATACTCAAGATGTCCATAACCGGGGACACGGCTAACCATGATTAGTTTATACACTCTGCAGAGGTTTGCGCACTTTTCCCCACAAGACTCGACCGCATCCATGATCAGATGATCGAGACATAGCCTTTCTGAAGCATTAACTCTCTACTCCGGGTAGACAGTACCACCTACATCCCTCTACATCTGCTAGTCTACCTCTTCAAGAGCTCACGCAACTTACTCAATTATGCCAGAGCCCATAATGGCTTGTGGCTGCACACGGAAGTTTCTAGCATGAATAATCTTATGATTCCTTTGAGCCTGGGTGGCATTCCATGGATAATCACATGGTAACCCCGGGATTTCGAAAAACAGGCAACATTGGGTTCCCCAGGTGCCTCAACCAATCCACCCAGATGTATATTAAAGTTGCCACCTTAATGTTATCCATGATTAAAATAACTCTCAAACTTCCATGTGTGAATCACGATCCAATCCCCGTCTACGAGCATGGCCAAGCAATATTAAGCATAATGTATATTCCCGGGGTGATCAAAAGGAATTAGGTTCCTACCTCAAGCAGTACAACCAAAACCACATGTTCTCAATCCTACCAATGCAAATATTTGTGGGGCAGAACTAATGCATAGTAAACACTGGGTATAAAGAGTATGATCAAAGTGTAACTTGCGTTGCTAACGATCTGCAAACTCTAGTGATTCATTGTAACAAGCTTCGCACTCCGGGTAATCTAGCATAGACAAACAGTAGCATACATAAGCAATCACTCAAACGAAACACGAGAAAAACCGAGAAAAGATCCAAATCAAACACGAAACACGCAAACGGCTTAAACTAACAAGAGTCAAAACCTAACAGCAATATTAACATGTGAATTAGATCTTAACAGTAGGCACATGTGATTAGCTACGATTCGCAAAAAGATTCAACTCAAACGGACAACGAAACTCAAAATACGAACGAAATAAGATTGTTTACTAATCTGGACTGAAATCAATTTTTACAGTACCAAAATCATGTTCAAGTTGGTTAGCTGGAAAGAAGGCTTCGAGACGAAGATTTTGGCGCTGGTTTCATCTAATTTGGATAGACGAGTAAAACGTTATACTAGTTTAAAGATGAGGGGCTGAATTGCGATAAAAACAATCGCGGATAAGTCGCTGTCTGAAAATAAACTAAAAAGAAAAGACTAACGAAGGAAAGTTCGCTGTCTGAACTAAACCGGCGAATAACGTTCATTAAAACGAACGATCGGACGAACGTCCGCTAAATAATAAAACAAATAAAAATGAACCGCGGTTAACGGGAAAAAACCAGGGCATCGTTGTTACTGGTCAACGCGGGGTCAACAACGACGGCGGTGGCGTCAGCGACGTCCGGCGGCGGGGTGGTGGCGCGGGGCGGCGAGGCTGTGGGGCAGGGCGGCGGAGTGGCGGCGGCGTCCGACGGCGGAGTGGCGGCGCGGCGAGCGGGCGACGATGGCGGCTTCGGCTTGGGGTCCCAAGGGGGCTCGAGCTGCTTATAAAGGGGGGGAGGTGACTCGGAGGAGGGGGCACGGCAGCGACGGGAGTCCGGCTTGGACTCCCCGAGCTCGGCGATGTCGGTGCGGCGGCGTGGCGCGGGCCGGCTCGGCTGGGCCTTTGGCCCACTCAGGCGAAACATTTTTTTAAAATAAATTACGCCCGAAGATAAAATCCTAATAAATAATAAAAAAAATTCTAAAAAATGCCAAAAACAATTTTCACCGTCTAAATAAAATAGTGAACAAAGTGAATATTTTTCTCACCTAAAAATGCATATTTTTCTAATTCAAAAAAATAGCAAATAAAATACCAGAAAAATTATAATTTGATTTTAAAATTCTTTCTCCAATATTTCTCTTAATTTGAAGAATTCATATTATCTTCTCTCGTTTATTTTAATATTGAAAATAATTAGAGAGAAAAATATTAAAATCAAATTGATCCTTTTCTTCAAATTTGAATAAAATTCAAATATGAAATTTGTGAAAACTCCAATTCTCTTCTTGGGTCCTTGAGTTGCTTAAGATTTCTAGGATCTCAACCAAAATGCAAGAATAAACATGATATGCATATGATGATCTATGTATATCATCCAAATTGAAAATTGGGATGTTACACTTGAAAACTTTGTCACACAAAACTTAACGGAACTCGTGAGATAGGTTAGTACAATAAAATAAATCATTTACTTTGGAACTTTCAAGATAAGATTCATAATTGTTCTCGCATATTGCCTACTGTATTATATCATTTCTACAATTTATATCCTCCAATATTAGCAGTAGAAACTTTAAAACAAGCAAACTATGCAACAAAAATAGAATCTATCAAAAACAAAATAGCACCTAAAGATCTAAAAAAACATCATACTGTGTAACTCTTAAATTATGAAATATTAAGGCAACGTACAATTTTCATGGAATTACTGTGTAAAAGTTTCAACATTTGATCATGTTCTGGTACAAAATGAGAATTCATATACCGGACACAGAAGTTTTTATTTCCGCACAGAACCAAATAAACAAGCATCCAAATCACGCTAAAGGATTTACTTGGCAAAATAAAATAAAATAAAATACATAAACACATTTACTACAGTAGAAATAATCATGTAGACACATATAAAGTAAAAAGGAAAAGTAAAGATTCTATTGGGTTGCCTCCCAACAAGCGGTATTGTTTAATGCCCGTAGCTAGGCATAGTGCAAGATATCACACATTATCATCTTTCAAAGTTATATCATATGTAGCTCTCACAATAGATTCATAATGAGGTTTAATATTCTTTCTGGGGAAATGTTACATACCTTTCTCGAGAGGAAATTGTAACCATATGTTACCCTCCTTCATGTCGATTATCGCACCTATAGTTCTTAGAAACTGTCTCATATGTATAATTCAACAAGACAAATTACAATCAATATCAAGAACAATAAAGTCCACATGCACATAATTTCTATTAGAAATTATAAGAACATCATTCTCTCTACCCATTGGAGTTTCAATGGTGGAATCTTCTAGATGCAAATTTAAAGAACATTCATTCATATTGGTGAAACCGAGACCATCATATAGCGCTTTTGACGTACTTGAAACACTAGATCCATGATCACACAAAGTATTGGACTCATAATATTTTAGTTTAACCTTAGTGGTAGGTTCCCATTCAACATGCAACTTTCTAGGAATAGAAACTTCTAGCTCAAGTCTTTCCTCATGGGTTTTGATAAGAGCATCTACAATACGTTTCGTAAAAGCTTTGTTTTGGTCATAAGTATTGGGTGAATTAATCATGAATTGAAGCAAGGAAATACATTCTGTAAGGGAACAACTATCATAATTAAAGTAATACAAAGTAGTGGGGACATCACTATATAAAATTTTAACCTCTTGAAACCCACTTTTATCATTATTAGCAACAAGACCATCACCCTCTGAATAAGTGGGACACCTTTTATCTACCATTCACTCTTCTTCAGTCCCATCATTATCAACTTTAATATTTCTAAACAAAGATTCAATAGTTGATACACCGATAGTTTAATATCTTCATCATTGTTACCTAGAAAATGCAATTCAACCTCTTTTTCCTCCTTTTCTCTCCTAGCTCTTATCATATCTATCAATTTCCTATTGTAATCAATGGAGACTTGCATGTCCTTTAAAAATTCATGCATTTCATCCTTATTTTGTGGATTTTTTTTTATTTTAAGAATGCCCACATCATGCACAAGTCTATCCATGTTTCTAGACATATCATCAACTTACTCAGTTTTTCCTCAACCATGGCATTGAAAAATTATTGCGAACTCTCTTAAATATTGTTGTCAAGTTCAGTTGTTAAACAATCCACAAATTTCATCCAATCAAGTGCACATCATAATGTATTGTTCCACTCCACCATAAGGATTAGCTAATGTATCTCTAACATACCCAAAGGAATATCGTAATAGATAATTTCAGTAGGTGCAATAGGTTGAGGGGAAACTCTTTGTGCTTCCGATCGAGGTGAAGATACCCCGAACAAACCTCCCAAAGGATTGTTTTCCATAGTAACAAGTGACAATAAATTTCAGCACACAATATAAATGTTTCCTTACCAAAGGTGCTTCACTCCCTGGCAATAGTGCCAGAAAAGAGTCTTGATGACCCACAAGTATAGAGGATCAATCGCAGTCCTTTTGATAAGTAATATTGTCTAAACCAACGAGGTGCAGAAGGAAATGACAAGCGGTTTTCAGCAAGGTATTTTCTGCAAGCACTAAAATTACCGATAACAAGTAGTTTAATATCAAGGTAATTTGTAATGAACAACAAGTAGCAATTGTAGAAAAGGTGCAGCAAGGTAGCCCAATCCTTTTTATAGCAAAGGACAAGCTGGAACTTTCTCTTATAGCAAGCAAAGCGTTCCCGAGGACACACGGGAATTTTATCTAGTCACTTTCATCATGTTTGTTTGATTCCCGTTTGTTACTTTGATAATTTGATATGTGGGTGGACCAGTGCTTGGGTGCTGTTCTTCCTTGAACAAGCATCCCAATTATGATTAACCACTCTCGCAAGAATCCGCAACTATGAAAGAAGGATTAAGATAAATCTAACCATAACATGAAATATATGGATCCAAAATCAGCCCCTTACGGAATAGCGCATAAACTGAGGTTTAAGCTTCTGTCACTCTAGCAACCCATCATCTAATTACTCCAGAAGGCCTTCCCTTAGGCCCAAAGATGATGAAGTGTCATGTAGTCGAGGTTCACATAACACCACTAAGGCAATCACAACATACATATCATCAAAATATCGAACGAATACCAAATTCACATGATTACTTATGATAAGACTTCTCCCATGTCCTCAAGAACAAAAGTAACTACTCACAAATCATATTCATGTTCAAGATCAGAGGAGTATTGAATATCATTAAGGATCTGAACATATAATCTTCCACCAAATAAACCAACTAGCATCAACTACAATATGTAATCAACACTACTAGCAACCAACATGTACCAATCTAAGGTTTTGAGGCAAAGATTGAATACAAGAGATGAACTAGGGTTTGAGATGAGATAGTGCTAGTGAAGATGTTGATGAAGATTGGTCCTCCCATGATGAAAGGATCATTTGTGATGACGATAGCTTCGATTCCCCCTCTCAAAGGGAAGTTTCCCGGCGGAATCGCTCCGCTGGAGAGCAAAACTGCTCCTGCCATGGTTTCGCCTCGAGACGGCGACACATCGTCCCGAAACATTCCTTCTTATTTTTTCAAGGTCAAGTGGCACCATATAGCAGAAGATGGGCTTGGGAGGCCTGCCAGGGGCCCCACAAGCTCAGGGGGGGCGTGCCTTGGGGGGCGCCCCCAGGTTTGTGGCTACCTGGGGGACCCTTTCTATTGATTCTTTCGCCAATATTATATATATATATATATATATATATATATTTCAAAATAATTCTCCGTCAATTTTCAGGTCATTTGGAGTTGTGTAGAATAAGTTTCTCCAATATAGCCCTTTCTGATCCAGAATTCCAGCTACCGGCAATCTCCCTCTTCATGTGAAACTTACAAAATAAGAGAGAAAGGCATAAGAATTGTATTATAAGGTGAAATAACAGTCCATAATGCAATAAATATCGATAAGAAATCATGATGCAAAATGGACGTACCAGAGCTGATTACACTCCTCGGTATTCTGACCGAGGACACCATGGCGTGCAGCCTCCTGTGATTCGGAGGGGCATGCGTCCTCTCGAGCCTCTTCAAGTCCTTCTCGAGTTGGCCAATGGTCTCTGCTGCTAATAAATAGTATGGGGTTGGCCACATAGATACACTTTTTGTAATAATAATTAAACTAAAATTCTACCATGCGCCTTGCGAGTAATTTTTTTATGTCCTCGACCTCCTTTCATGACTCGGCAAGCTGGGCCTTGACCTTCGCCAACCCCTTGGATAGCTGTTGAGTTTGCTGTCGAGATGGCTGCATAAATAGTTGATATGGTTAGCCAAATGGACCGATCCTTAGTTTGGTCGCTCGTGCCTGTCCTAAGGCTCGGCGGCTACTGGATTTCGCAGATTTCAAGCCATACTTAAATCAAAACATGATGGGATTATGTCGATCCCCTGGCTGGACATAGATGCCCAGCTAGTGGCTGAGGGGTTACTAGAATTTGTATTTTTTGCACTGGTTCCTTGGTCACAAAGAAACCTTGGGACTTCCCTGATGAGTTGTTCCTTATTCGATGCACACTGACATCACTTTAGCATACACCTCGAGGGCTACTGGGTTGATTAAGAATTTAGTATTGTAAGAAAAACTTCATTCACCCGCAGATCATTCACCAGAACATCGGCGACCGATGTAAGCCCCATCTATGCTGCGCCAAGATGCGCATCCACCATTCTGAGTGCATCAAATTGCTGGTCAGTAAAAACAGGGTTAACGAGCACTGCTCTCCTCACTCGGTCACGCATCATACTCTCAACTTCGGAATGAGTTGCGGAGTGCTTTGCCGAATACTATGGTTGAGGGATGCCTTAAGGTTCCTCGAGAGGTGGTGGCTGGACGGGAGCCACCTCGGGGGCCGAGATGATTGTTTTTGAGGCCTCTAGAGATGGTATGTCAGCAGATGGGGGAGGCCTACAAGTTAAACCAAGATAACAACCACCATATGACGAGGAGAAAAGGAGTCTTTGAAGACTACAAGAAGGTCACACTTACATAGTGGAGGAGGGTGGCTCTTGCATCACGTACTCCTTGGCAGCTGCTTGGCTAATGACCAGCCCAGGATTCCTCCTCGGCTAGTTCCCATCCTAGGTTGAAGCGTTCCTCGGTCGTTTTGACCGATGATCGTGGCTCGCTTCCAAGGAGTCGAACACTTGACGATGGCCGCATCAACAGATGGAGATGGCATTCCCACACAAATGAAGATGATGGCAACTTCGATGCCATCAATACCCTCTTGATAAAAGACCCCATCTTTAAAGATGAGATTGGTATGAGAGTCCCCGGCTAAGCCAAGGTTATCTTCGCGAACGTGGAGCTTTGATTGAGGAGCAGGGGAGCTCACCATCTCGATACACCTCTTCCGTTTATGTTTGGATACGTTAAAAACTTGATCATGAAGATAAACACTCAATTCAAAATATGAGATTTGGGATAAATAGCTCACTGCTTCAACGAGTCTAGGACAGGAGAAGCCATAAAAACATGACTCCTTGATGAGGTCGGCCCTCTCACCATTCCATGCGGCTCGGATTGCTTAGCGATTCTTGAATCCTTTCCTAATTATGCAGGTCACATCATTAGTACCATTGTATTTCCCCATGAGGTGGGCACGTTGCTGAAGAGGCTGGACTCCTCGGGCAATAGCCACCGCCATCACATTAATGATGGTAAGCTTGTGATGGCCAAAACAGGCTACTTGAGTAGCCAGTATGGCTACCTCGGAACCCCCATCTTGGGACTAAGTCCTCGGGCGCCAATTATATCACTTCTTTAGAGGACTAGGAGAAAAGGGCGAACATCCTTGCCGAAGAAGGTATTTGAGTGGCACGTCAAAAACATAGAACCATTCACTCTGCCATGTCTCGCTATTGTCTTTGGGGGTGCCATCAAGATATCCGGCTCCAACAATTCTGCACACCTCGACCCCTCCAACCTCAGAAAGATTTTCCTCTCATATGAGAGGAACCAGGTAGAAATATTTGCACCAAAAATCAAAGTGGGCCTCACAGCCAAGGAAGGCCTCACATAAAGTGACAAACCCAACTACGTGAAGAATCGGGTTGGGCGTAAGGTGATGGAGTTGAATTCCATAGAATTTTAGACGGCCGCTGAGGAAGGGGTAGATAGGGGAGCCTAATCGCGAGAGAAGGAAGAGGACAAAACATACCTGTTCGTCGCCTTGCGGCATCGAGAAGTTGTAAGAACGCCAGTGTCCAGGGAAACCAACCCAGGGTGAATCCACACAAACTCTGGATTAGGAAGATACCATGAGGTAGCGAGTCTGTTCAGTTGCCCTTGAGCAACCAAAAAACTCTTCTAGACTCCTTCAAGAGGGTCGACAGGGCGAGTAGATGAGCTGGCGATGTTCTACATTGTGTCGAAATCTAGAAGGAGCGATGGAGGTAAGAAGAAGATAAGATCCACACGGAAGAGAGGAGGTGGAAGGGATGTAAAAGCTCTTGTATTTTTTCCTTCACTTTATATGGAAAACCCTGTCTTGGGATAATGGGAAGCTTGAGTCACGGAGTGGTAAAACCGCGTGTTTCCTAGGTGTCGTGCCAAGCGTGCATGCGTGGATCGAGGAAAGATATTACAATGCTACTAAAGTGAAACTCAGGATTCCTGATCAACATATCAATGTTGGGACCTTAGTTGAGCGATGTATTCAAAGGACTGCCATATAAGGCCCATGATTGGTCTTTGAAAGAAGCTTACTTAGCCCATAAGGCATCTACTTCGGCGCAGAAGACCTTGGATCCAATATCCTCGGCACTGACACTAATTCGGGAGGCAAGAATTTCAAGTTTGTTGAACTCGCTTGCGAAGCCAAAGACCCAAGATAAAGCAACGACTCCGAGGAGTCGGCCATTGTCCTCAGCTTGAAGACCAGTTCAGGGGCTACTGACGGTGTCCTAGACTAGGAGGTGCTAACCACGTCAGCCTGCTAGTCATGGGCCGGTCCAAGAATCCCAAGACAACTGAAGAAGGGGTCCATGTTTGCCATGACCCATGGCATACTCAGGATGGAATCCTCCGAAGACTTGGCACATAGTTCAAGACATGTTTGAATCATCGACATGTTTATCCTTGATATATCGACCTACATGTAACCCTAGGTACCCCCGATGTTTATATAAGCCAAGGCGTTTAGTCCATAGGGTTAAGTGAGACACATGCGATCTCAAGGTAGATCATCCCGTACTTTGTACTCCATCCACAATCAATACAACAGAAGAAGGACGTAGGATTTTACCTCTTCGAAAGGGCCCGAACCTGGGTAAAACATCATGTACCTCTTTATCCTATGACCATCTAGCTATCACCAGCTCAGTACCCCCTACCCGAGATCCGCGGGATTCAACAACCCCGACAACCGATCTCCTCATTATTGGGTTTGTTCTTCTTTTCATTGTCGTGTTATGGCATCCCTGTGAGATAGTCAACTATGTCTGGCCAAACGATAACTGATGTCGTCACACCGAGAGGGCCCTAAGAATATCTCTCCATCGTCCAAGGAGAAAATCCCATGCTTGAGTTATCTTGCCCTTGTCATACTTTCTGATAAGCCTGTAAATTGTCATTATGATCATCGTGATACAGATGAGCAATCCCAAAGCGTAATGTCGAGCATGAAGTGACTCAATACTCTCATGGTCTAAGAACTAGGCATACATTAACTCACCGTGTTACTGATTGTATTCTCGTGACGATAACATCTCTAAGTATAACAAACAACTTGGGGCAATTTAATATGATCATTCTTCTAACATCATACTCTCAATGTTGACGGCATCCTTGTTAAGCTTAACGTATGCCTATGATAAGAAAAGCATAACCATCATGCAACACTTGAGCTAGTCCTAGAGGCAAGACTAGGAATCAGTTTTACCTGTTTATTACTCTACACATGCTTATGGGTTTTCCTCTCAATCACATATTCAACAACCATAGTAGTTACAACATAAAATATAAACATGGAAATAAATAATACATTTATTATTGCCTCTCCGACATATTTCCAACAAACACAGTGAACAAATTACTGTTGTGTATCTATGAAATTGCTTTTTTATAACTATGATTATACATGGCATAATTGCATATAAGCATTACGTCGGTACATCTATAGGCCCTTAATCCAACTACATCTATAGCTAATATTGCACCCCAAGACTACTATCCAACATGCATCTCAATGTATTAAATAACACAGAGTACTGCATTAAGCATGACGACATGATGTTACTAATATATTGTCTTCACCTTGCATTCATCATTGAGAGAACTACACAGTTATTATTTTGTCCTTAGTGGCGACAATACAATACAAGCCTTTTGCACTTTCTTTCACTGTCTTAGTTTACTTGCAAGATTGAACCCTACAAACATACACAACTCCCCTTTGACGACCATTCATCTAAGCATAGCCAGTGCAAGACTAATAAATCAAAGAAAATATATTTCTTTAAATTTTGCAACAAAGAACTCATATGAATCACTGAATAAAACATGCATAGATCTGATCATAAGGGGATAATTCATCACACCACAATAAACACAACATAAAAAATTACATCACATGGATCACAATCATGTAGGGCAGCTCATGTGATCATTGTATTGAAGAACAAGAGAGAGATTGTCATCTATCTACTGTTATTAATCCATACTCTAATGAGGAATACTCACACATGAACATGGTGGTAGCAAGGTTGATGTAAATGATTTCCATGATGAATTCCCCCTCTGATAGAGTACCGTAAAAGACCTTCATATTGGATCTCCAGGAAGGATGGTGGTGATGGCAAAAAAATCCTCTATAAATATGATGGAAGGTGTCGGGAGAATATAAAGCTGGGGGTGGGGTACCTGGAGGAGGTGGAGGGTGTCTGTGGAGCCCTTGCGTCCCTTGGCCACTAGGTGTGGTGCGTGGGGCCCATGGGCACCACCTTTCGCTCCTCCAGCGGTTCTTGGAACCTTCTTGTACTAAAACTTGCCGACATACTTTTATTTGAGTTTTTGGCCCTCGAAAAATTGATTTCATGAAAGTCCAAAAACAACATAAAACAACAACTAACTCTGGGCACTTAATTAATTGGTTAGTCTAGAAAAATGGTAAAATTTGATGCCAAAGCTATGTAAATTTGATAAAACTATAGCATGAAGCAAGCAAAAATTATAGATACATCTAGGATGTATCACGTGTTCGTGGGATCATCAAGGTTCATTTGTTGCTGTGAAGTCGGAGCTTCTATGAAGGGGCCTGAGCGGTGACGATGACGAGTGGTAGGTGGTCCACCCCAGTGTTCCCGCTCCAACCTGCAAATTTCTCCTTCGTATCTTGCCCCCTGGGCGGGAGGTACTCTGCCACCGGCGTGTGCAGCTAACTATTTTTAACAAATACTTTTAAACAAAACTCTGAACTCTAGTGAATTTTTCCCCACGTATATTCATGCCCAACAAGGAGGAAGGCCGTTAAACACTATATTAATGGAGAGATGTACGGGAAAAGTGAAAATCCTGGAAGAAGAGCCACTCTTGCTGAAGATAGAAATGATGAAGATGTCTAGCTAAACAGTATCAAAGAAGTTGAAGCAAAAATTAGAATGAAGAAGGAATATATACCATGAACATAAAACCAGAATGGCAAGTTGTAGGGATTTTTGTTATTTGAACTACATTGCAGGTGTTTTTATTTAAAACACAAGGCATCCTTAGGTGACCAGGATGGAAGCTGTCTTGGCACTTATTTGGAGAAGAATGATACCATAATAGCAAACACTCAAAGTGTTGGAAATTTGTCTTTGAAGAAGTGCCAAAAGTTTACCACAGTGAATCGCCATTTGCCGTATAGATGTGCATTTCTCTATAATGGCAAAGAGTTCATAGAATCGTTAGAAAATTTTGATATAAGTTTTTCTTGAACCTCTTTTTTGTGGGCGCTCTTGATTTGCAGCTTTCCAACATGCAATACTTATGAAACAATGCTTGCAAGACCATTTTTTGGGTGATTTGCAACCTGAACTATAGAACTAGAAGACACAATTCTGACACATGCTCTTAGGCAGCGAGGCTAATACCGTCACACCTCAAGAATTGGGACACGAGATTAGCAGAAACTTGAATGTTAAAACTATGGTGTAAAATGCAGACTCAGTCTTCTGTCAAATTTTATTCTTTTGTATGAACTCAGTACTACTGCAGACTATTAATTACTGTATTTGCTAACCTATACAAACTTTTAAAAATCCACCCAGTGCAAATGGGTACTTTAATCTGATTTTAAACTATCTTACCTAGTTCCAGTTATTATTGTAATGTGCATTCCAAGCCATTGTTTTGTGCTTTGAACTTAGTGAAAAAGCATTTCCTGTGCTCCCACAAACAAATGAACCGCGCTCCCACAAATAATTGAACCGTGCCTCAAAAACTAGGGGAAAAGCACTACATATGCTCCAACAAACAAATAAATTATGCTCCCACAAACAAAAGAAGTGTGCTCCCACAAACCATTGATCTGTGCCTCTAAAACTTGGGGAAAATCACTGAGAATCGTGCTCTAACAACCCATAGAATTGTATTTATCAAGATGTATAGAAAAATTAAGCGAGCCAAAGGTGAGCACGAATCGCACCATAGGCTCCTTGTACCGGCGAAGTCGGAAGCATGCGGTATGACAAACACGTTGCACGATGAACTCGTGCTTCGACCTATGACCTTCTTTCAAGATGTATATGACAGAGTTGAAAGCTATCTTCCCCCCCTCCGTTTTTCCAAAAAAAAACTCCCTCTCCAGGAAATAAAATGGGAAAAGACGTGAAAAAGTTATAAAAGAATTAGTAGCAACATATCTAATTGTGGAGTTTACGTGCCAAAATTTGCTTTTGTCTTCAGTCTGTCACGCGCGAAAAGGGAAACAGGGAAACCGAGAAAGTGGAAGGGCAAATTGCAAAACTCCCCGGGAGAAACTAATTTTGTGGGTTTCCCATTAGGGAGCTCTGTGCAAACGGTGATGATGCCATGGACCTAGGGTAGGGTCATAGGCCTGACCAAGACACCCTACCCAAGGCCACTACCCTAGAATCAATGACATTCAAAGTGTAACAAGAGATACCGACTGAAGTACCTTGGAGTGCAATCCACTCGACCAGTTACCCCACTCGGATACCCCAATTCCATTTGACCAAGATGAAGTCACTTGACCATACAAGAAACCACTCGGAGTGCAGAAGCCTAGAGTCACTCAGGATAGCAACGGTCAGGCGTTCACTCTGTAGTGTTAAAGATCATTAATAGCTCTTTATAGCTGGCGTTATCAGTAACGCCCTGTCTTAATGCACATTGAACCCTGTAATGGGGGATGGCTGGGGTCCTGGCGCACTCTATATATGCCACCCCCTCCTCTGGCACAAGGGTTCGCACCCCCTGTTAACACACACACACACACACACACCATATTCCAGTTGACCGCCTCAGGGCACCGAGACGTAGGGCTTTTACCTCCTCCGAGAGGGGCCTGAACTCGTAAACTCATGTGTACAACCTCACCGTAGCTAGGGCCTTGCCTCCTCATACGTACCCCCTACTCTTACTATCAGACTTAGTACCACGACAGTTGGCGCCCACCATGGGGCAAAGCGTCTTGGCAACTTCCGGCGAGGTTGCATTTTTTCCGATCTCCATCAACATGGTTTCCAGCGGTGGTTTGGTCGTGGGCTGCGAGCTCCGACTTGGCGCGCTCACTTTCATCACCGACGACTCTGCCTGGCTTCAAGAAGCCCCCCTCGATGTCGAGGCTCTTCCGATCCGCGGGGCATCGCACTTTCGCGTGAGTGCCTACGGAGTCCTTCTGCGGCAGCCGTCAACCCCGTATCATTCAGCTCCCGCATCATCCACACACTCCACTGGACGCTGCCGCAAGCGATCCGGTCGGTCGCGGCTCCAGCGGTAGGTAAAGCATGCGGTGGCCCGCTAGTCGGCCACCCCACAAGTCGCGACGATCGAGCCCGACGAATTTCTCTACGGACCATTCGATCCGTCGACTGGCTCCACGGATACTCTTTCCGATCGCGGGAGAAGTTCTCATGGTCGACTCTCGTCGGAGCCCACCCGGGTTTCGCCGCAACGGTAGTGACGGCGACGGTGGTGACCCGTCGTATGATCATGATGAGTACGGGCCCCAACCTCTCAATTCACAGCAGAGGGAAGAGTTGCACCGCCGCAACGTGGAGGCGCTCCAGACCCCTATCGTGGGGGAGACTGCCGAGGCTCGGGCCCTGGAGGCTACGTGCCTGGCCACGTTGGAAGAGCGTGCGCGTTTGGAGAACCTCCAACATTCTCTCGACGAACGCGCCCATCGACTGATCCCTGAATCAAGTCGACGACAATGACAATTGTTTCCGCCTGAACCTCAGGTATACCACACTCCAATCCAGAATCTTACATCTGTTGCACGTATAGCAGAATCTATTCAGCCGTCCCGTTCAGAGGCTGGAAGAGGCTTGGAGCAGATCCGAGCGTTGCTCCGGGCGGCAGGAGAGCAAAACTCAGTCGTTTCTTAGTCGTACAACAGGATCGACACCAGGTCAGTGAGGGCAGACACAGTTCAGTCGGGCATAGTCCTGGGTCGCCTTTGCGACGTGAAGATCATGATCACCGTCGGGATCGGCACCTGGGAAGAGCCCACGGAGAATTTGATCGTGAGTATGCCCATGACAACCACCGTCAAGTGCCTTCGCCCCCTCCGAGGGGCATGTCGTATGCGCCTCGGCAGTATGATGACAGGCGCTCGTATGGTAATGACCATAGAGTTCCAGTCGACCCAAGAGAGCCTGGGTTCGATGCAAGATCAGTCCTTGTGCAAGGTTTGGTAGACAGGAATAGAGCATACAGAGAAGGGCTGGATAGAGATCGACCCGTGGAAGCAGAGTGCACGTTTCCGGCCCCGAGTGCTTCGGAAGAGCCATCTAAGCCGCTGAGATCCCTCACAACTTCAGGTTGGCGTTGGACGTAAGTAAGTTCACCGAAGAGTCGAAGCCCGACACTTGGTTGGAGGATTACCGAGTGGCGGTGCACATTGGTGGTGGCAACAATGAGGTGGCCATGAAACACCTCCCCTTGATGCTTGAGGGTTCTGCCAGAGCCTGGTTGAATCAGTTGGCCCCTGGGAGAATTTTTAATTGGGAAGAGTTAGCCCGAGTGTTTACCAAAACATTCAAAGGCACCTGCAAGCGACCTGCTGGATTGGCCGAATTACAACATTGTGTTCAGAAGCGGAATGAGACTTTGAGAGACCATATCCGGAGATGGACTACCCTTCACCATACAGTGGAGAATGTATCAGAGGATCAAGCAGTTCATACCTTTAAAGAAGGCGTTCGCTACAGAGAGCTCAATCTGAAGTTCGGTCAGACCAGAGACATGTCTCTGACTCGGATGATGGAGATTGCCACTCGGTATGCTAATGGTGAAGAAGAAGACCGACTCCGGAGTGGAAAGAACAAACCAGTCGCCCAGGATACCAGAAGAGGGAACTCCAGTCGGAAGCAGAAACACAAAGCCGAAGCCGTAGGTCCTGCTGAGGCAGCGGTTTTGAATCAAGGGAAGTTCAAGGGGAAGCCTAAAGGGCCTTGGACCCCCAAGAAAGTGAAAGATCAAGCAGGAAATGATTTTCTTGATTTACCGTGTCATATACACACCAAAAAAGATGAAGAGGGAAACTCGATTCTTCCCAAGCATACCACTCGACAGTGTCGACTCCTGATTTAGAGTTTTCGAGAGGGCCAGCCCAGTGAAAAGGAAAAAGAGTCTGATAAGGAGGAGGACAAAGAGGAAGATGTCGGTTACCCCAAGGTCAATGCCACTTTGGTGATTTTTGCTGACCTCGAGAGCAAAAGTCGACTGAAAGTTATAAACAGAGAAGTAAACATGGTTGCTGATACGTCCATTTTGCATCATGCTTTTGTATCGATATTTATTGCATTATGGACTGCTATTACACGTTATGTCACAATACTTATGGCTATTCTCTCTTATTTTCCAAGGTTTACATGAAGAGGGATAATGCCGACAGCTGGGATTCTGGGCTGGAAAAGGAGAAAATATTAGAGACCTATTGTGCACAGCTCCAAAAGTCCTGAAACTCCACGAAAGTCATTTTGGGAATTAATAAAAAATATTGAGTGGAAGAAGTACCAAAGGGGCCCCACACCTTGGCCACGAGGGTGGGGGCGCGCCCTACCCCCTGGGCGCGCCCCCTGCCTCGTGGGACACCTGGCAGCCCTCCGGTGCCCATCTTCTGCTATATGAAGTCTTTTACCCTGGAAAAATTCATAAGCAAGCTTTCGGGACAAAACTCTGCCGCCACGAGGCAGAACCTTGGCGGAACCAATCTAGGGCTCCGGCGGAGCTGTTCTGCCGGGGAAACTTCCCTCTGGGAGGGGGAAATCATCACCATCGTCATCACCAATGATCCTCTCATCGGGAGGGGGTCAATCTGCATCAACATCTTCACCAGCACCATCTCCTCTCAAATCCTAGTTCATCTCTTGTACCCAATCTTTGTCCCAAAACCTCAGATTGGTACCTGTGGGTTGCTATTAGTGTTGATTACTCCTTGTAGTTGATGCTAGTTGGTTTATTCAGTGGAAGATCATTTGTTCATATCCTTAATGCATATTAATACCCCTCTGATTATGAACATGAATATGATTTGTGAGTAGTTACGTTTGTTCGTGAGGACATGGGAGAAGTCTTGCTATTAGTAGTCATGTGAAGTTGGTATTCATTCGATATTTTGATGAGATATATGTTGTCTCTCCTCTAGTGGTGTTATGTGAACGTCGACTACATGATACTTAACCATTATTTGGGCCTAGAGGAAGGCATTGAGAAGTAATAATTAGATGATGGGTTGCTAGAGTGACAGAAGCTTAAACCCTAGTTTATGAGTTGCTTCGTAAGGGGCTGATTTGGATCCATATGTTTCATGCTATGGTTAGGTTTACCTTAATACTTCTTTTGTAGTTGTGGATGCTTGCAATAGGGGTTAATCATAAGTGGGATGCTTGTCCAAGAAAGGGCAATACCCAAGCACCGGTTCACCCACATATCAAATTATAAACTAACGAACGCGAATCATATGAGCGTGATAAAAACTAGCTTGACGATAATTCCCATGTGTCCTCGGGAGCGCATTTCTCTATATAAGAACTTGTACAGGCTTGTCCTTTGCTACAAAAAGGATTGGGCCACCTTGCTTCACCTTATTTACTTCCATCACTTGTTACTCGTTACAAATTACCTTGTCACAAAACTATCTGTTACCTAAAATTTCAGTGCTTGCAGAGAATACCTTACTGAAAACCGCTTGTCATTTCCTTCTGCTCCATGTTGGGTTCGACTCTCTTACTTATCGAAAGGACTATGGACTATGATAGATCCCTTACACTTGTGTGTCATCAAGACTCTTTTCTGGCACCATTGCTGGGGAGTGAAGCGCCTTTGGTAAGTGGAACTTGGTAAGGAAATATTTATATAGTGTGCTGAAATTTACTGTCACTTGTTACTATGGACCAAAATCCTTTGAGGGGCTTGTTCTGGGTATCTTCACCCCGACCAGTAGAGGAAAGAGTTTCTCCTCAACCTACTGAACCTACTGAAAATGTTTACTTTGAAATTTCTTCGGGTATGGTAGAGAAACTGCTAGCTAATCCCTTTGCAGGAGATGGAACATTGCATCCCGATTTACACCTAATCTATGTGGATGAAGTTTGTGGATTATTTAAGCTTGCAGGTATGCCTGATGATGTTGTCAAGAAGAAGGTCTTCCCTTTATCTTTTAAGGGAGATGCATTGACATGGTATAGGCTATGTGATGATATGGGATCATGGGACTACAAACGATTGAAATTAGAATTTCACCATAAGTTTTATCCTATGCATCTTGTTCATCATGATCGTAATTATATATATAATTTTTGGCCCCGCGAAGGAGAAAGCGTCGCTCAAGCTTGGGAGAGGCTTAAGTTAATGTTATATTCATGCCCAAATCATGAGCTCTCAAGAGAAATGATTATTCAAAATTTTTATGCTCGGCTTTCTCTCAACAATCGCTCCATGCTCGATACTTCTTGTGCTGGGTCTTTTATGATGAAGACTATTGAATTCAAATGGGATTTATTGGAAAGAATTAAACGCAATTCTGAAGATTGGGATTCCACCGAAGGTAAGGAGTCAGGTATGACACCTAAGTTTGATTGTGTTAAATCTTTTATGGATACCGATGCTTTTCGTGGATTTAGCACTAAATATGGACTTGACTCTGAGATAGTAGCTTCCTTCTGTGAATCATTTGCTACTCATGTTGACCTCCCTAAGGAGAAGTGGTTTAAATATAATCCTCCCACTGAAGTAAAAGTAGTTGCACCTATTACAGTTGAAGAAAAGACTATCACTTATAATGATCCTATTGTTCCTACTACTTATATTGAGAAGCAACCTTTCCCTGTTAGGATAAAGGATCATGCTAAAGCTTCAATCGTGGTCCATAAGAGTAATATAAAACATATACACCACCTGAGAAAATTAAAGTTGAACCTAGTATTGCTATGGTTAAAGATCTCTTGGCTGATAATATTAATGGGCATGTTATTTATTCCTGTGATGCATCTGCTAGAATCGCTAGACCCGATGCTAAGAAACATAGACCTGCTGTAGGCATGCCTGTTATTTCTGTTAAAATAGGAGATCATTGTTATCATGGCTTATGTGATATGGGCGCCAGTGCTAGTGCAATACCTCATTCCTTATACAAAGAAATTATGCATGATATTGCACCTGCTGAGATAGAAGAAATTGATGTTACCATTAAGCTTGCTAATAGAGATACTATTTCACCAATTGGGATTGTTAGAGATGTTGAAGTCTTGTGTGGGAAAGTTAAATATCCTACTGATTTTCTTGTTCTTGGTTCCCCACAAGAAGACTTTTGTCCCATTATATTTGGTAGACCCTTCTTGAACACTGTTAATGCTAGGATAGATTGCAAAAAGGATGTTGTTACTATTGGTTTGGGAGATATGTCTCATGAGTTTAACTTTGCTAAGTTTCATAGACAACCCCATGATAAAGAATTGCCTAGTGAGGATGAAATTATTGGTCTTGCTTCTATTGCCGTTCCTACTAATGATCCTTTAGAACAATATTTGCTAGACCATGAAAATGGTATGTTTATGAATGAAAGAAGGAAGATAGATGAAGTATTCTTTAAACAGGGACCTATATTGAAATACAACTTGCTTGTTGAAATCCTAGGGGATCCTCCACCACCCAAGGGTGATCCCGTGTTTGAGCTTAAACCACTACCTGACACTCTTAAATATGCTTGTCTTGATGAAAAGAAGTTATATCCTGTTATTATTAGTGCTAAACTTTTAGAGTAGGAAGAGGAAAGATTATTGAAAACTCTGAAGAAGCACCGTGCTGCTATTGGATATACTCTTGATGATCTTAAGGGCATTAGTCCCACTCTATGGCAACACAAAATAAAATTGGACGAAGATGCCAAACCAGTTATTGATCACCAATGATGGTTAAATCCTAAGATGAAAGAAGTGGTAAGAAAGGAAATACTAAAGCTCCTTGAGGCAGGTATAATTTATCCCATTGCTGATAGTCAGTGGGTAAGTCATGTCCATTGTGTCCCTAAGAAGGGAGGTATTAATGTCATTCCTAATGATAAAGATGAATTGATCCCACAAAGAATTATTACAGGTTATAGGATGGTAATTGATTTCCGCAAATTAAATAAAGCTACTAAAAAGATCATTACCCTTTACCTTTTATTGATCAAATGCTAGAAAGACTATTCAAACATACACATTTTTGCTTTCTAGATGGTTACTCTGGTTTCTCTCAAATACCTGTGTCAGCAGAGGATCAAGAAAAGACCACTTTTACTTGCCCTTTTGGTACTTTTGCTTATAGACGTATGCCTTTTGGTTTATGTAATGCACCTTCTACCTTGCAAAGATGCATGATGGCTATATTCTCTGACTTTTGTGAAAAGATTTGTGAGGTATTCATGGATGATTTCTCCATTTATGGATCCTCTTTTGATGATTGTTTGAGCAACCTTGAATGAGTTTTGCAGAGATGCGAAGATACTAGTCTTGTTTTGAATTGGGAGAAGTGCCACTTTATGGTTAATGAAGGTATTGTCTTGGGGCATAAAATTTCTGAAAGAGGTATTGAAGTTGATAAAGCTAAAGTTGATGCTATTGAGAAGATGCCGTGTCCCAAGTACATTAAAGGTATAAGAAGTTTCCTTGGTCATACCGGTTTTTATAGGAGGTTCACTAAGGACTTTTCTAAAATTTCTAGGCCTCTGACTAATCTATTACAAAAAGATATTCCTTTTTTCTTCGATGATGATTGTGTAGAAGCATTTGAAATACTAAAGAAAGCTTTGATTTCTGCACCTATTGTTTAGCCACCTGATTGGAATTTACCCTTTGAAATTATGTGTGATGCTAGTGATTATGCTGTAGGTGCTGTTCTAGGACAAAGAGTTGATAAGAAACTAAATGTTATTCAATATACTAGTAAGACTCTAGAAAGTGTCCAGATAAATTATGCTACTACTGAAAAAGAATTCTTAGTAGTTGTATTTGCTTGTGATAAGTTCAGACCTTATATTGTTGATTCTAAAGTAACTGTTCACACTAACCATGCTGCTATTAAATATCTTATGGAAAAGAAAGATGCTAAACCTAGAGTTATTAGATGGGTTCTCCTACTACAAGAATTTGATTTAAATACTATTGATAGAAAGGGAGCTGAGAACCCTGTTGCAGACAACCTGTCTAGGTTAGAGAATGTTCTTGATGACCGACTACCTATTAATGATAACTTTCCTAACGAACAATTAGCTGTCATAAATGCTTCTCGTACTGCTCCATGGTATGCTGATTATGCTAATTACATTGTTGCTAAATTTATACCACCTAGTTTCACATACCAACAAAAGAAAAAGTTTTTCTATGATTTAAGACATTACTTCGGGGATGACCCACACCTTTATAAAGAAGGAGTAGATGGTGTTATTAGACGTTGTGTACCTGAGCATGAACAGGAACAGATCCTACACAAGTGTCACTCCGAGGCATATTGAGTACACCACGTAGGAGATAGAACTGCACACAAGGTATTGCAATCTGGTTTTTATTGGCCTACTCTCTTCAAAGATGCCCGTAAGTTTGTCTTGTCTTGTGATGAATGTTGAAGAATTGGTAATATTAGTAGACGTCAAGAAATGCCTATGAATTATTCTCTTGTTATTGAACCATTTGATGTTTGGGGCTTTGATTATATGGGACCATTTCCTTCCTCTAATGAATACACTGCTGTTGATTATGTTACTAAGTGGGTAGAAGCTATTCCAACTAGTAGTGCTGATCATAACACCTCTATTAACATGCTTAAAGAAGTTATTTTTCCGAGGTTTGGAGTCCCTAGATACTTAATGACAGATGGTGGTTCACATTTTATTCATGGTGCTTTTCGAAAAATGCTTGATAAGTATGATGTTAATCATAGAATTGCATCTCCTTATCACCCACGGTCTAGTGGTCAAGTAGAGCTGAGTAATAGAGAGCTCAAATTCCTATGGGTATGTTTCCATATAAAATGGTCTATGGAAAAGCATGTCACTTACCTCTCGAGCTTGAACATAAGGCATATTGGGCCATTAAAGAGCTCAATTATGATTTCAAACTTACCGGTGAGAAGAGGTTATTTGACATTAGCTCACTTGATGAATGGAGAACTCAAGCCTATGAGAATGCCAAACTATTTAAAGAAAAAGTTAAAAGATGGCATGACAAAAGGATACAAAAGCGTGCGTTTAACGTAGGTGATTACGTGTTGCTATTCAACTCTCGTTTAAGATTTTTTGCAGGAAAGCTTCTCTCTAAATGGGAAGGGCCTTACGTTATCGAGGAGGTCTATCATTCCGGTGCCATAAAAATCAACAACTTCGAAGGCACAAATCCGAAGGTGGTGAACGGTCAAAGAATCAAACATTATATCTCAGGTAATCCAATAAATGTTGAAACTAATGTCATTGAAACCGTAACCCCGGAGGAATACATAAGGGACACTTTCTAGAACGTTCCAGACTCCGAAAAGGAATAGGTATGTGGTACGGTAAGTAAACCGACTCCAAAACAGTTCTAATAGCATTTTTTCTCCGTTTTGGAATCTTTAAGAAAATAGAAAATAAGAAGTAGTCCGGGAAGGACACGAGGCGTCCAGGAGGGTGGAGGGCGCACCCTACCCCCCTGGGCGTGCCCCCTGCCTTGTGGGCACCTCATGCGCTCTTCGGACTCCATTTTCTTGCACGATACTTCTTTTGGTCGATAAAAATTCATTATATAATCTCCCGAAGGTTTTGACCACCGTATCACGCAAAAATCTTCTGTCTTTGTTTCCAGCTATTTTTCTGACAGATCTAGAGCACCATGATGTCTTCAAGCGCCCCCAGGGACAAGTTTTTCGAGAGGGTCATCAACCCCTACCTCGCGGAGGTGCTGAATCACCCTCAAACCATTAAGATGCATGAGGGGGTGCTGCACATCCGCGATGTTGAGGGACCAAGGAGTACCAGAAGCTTGGAGACAAAGCTCGAAACAATGGAACAACAAGTTTTCAAGTGCCAAGGGATGGTGGAACGCAGACTCAACGGCAAATAGATGATGATCACGGAGTTCACCAACAACCACAAGCTGGACGCCAAGAATATTGGGGAGACCATCTTCAAGCTTCATAAGAAAATCGAGCACCTCCAAGCCCAGATCTATGACCTGCAAAACCAAAACCGTGAGTATGAATATAGATTCAAGAGGATGAGTTTGGCTGCAGATTTGAGGATCTCGGAGACTCGATCATCCTTCTATGATAGTGAGCCTATCCCTTGGAAGACGGACGACAAGCCTACATCATCAACAACTCCATCATCACCACCTCCGAGGAACTAATAACATGGGTATGGGCACTCCCCTTGGCAACTGCCAAGCTTGGGGGAGGTGCCCCGGTATCGTATCACCATCACACTCCTATCTTTACCGTTTTTCTTAGTTCGATCCTTTTAGTAATATCTTGATCTAGTAGAATAAAGTTTTAGTATGGTTTAGTTTTGAGTTTTGCTTTATGATCCCTCTATGTAATCGAGTCCGTGAGCTATATAATAAAGATTAGTGTCGAGTCAAGGGCTTTGCTATCTTGCTATGATCTTGAGGGAATAAAAGAATAAAAATAAATAAAGAGATCATATTGACTTTATGGAGAGTAATGACTTCACACATAAAGAGTATGATGCATAAAAGTTGTTGAGAGTTGGCAAACATAGTTTTGGTCATTGTTGCAATTAATAGGAAGTAATAAAGAAAGAGAGGTTTTCACATATAAATATACTATCTTGGACATCTTTTATGATTGTGAGCACTCATTAAAGTATGACATGCTAAAGAGTTGACGTTGGACAAGGAAGACAACGTAATGGGTTATGTTTTCTCACATCTAAATTAAAGTATATTGTCATGGATCGTCCAACATGTTGAGCTTGCCTTTCTCCCTCATGCTAGACAAATTCCTTGCACCAAGTAGAGATACTACTTGTGCTTCCAAATATCCTTAAACCCAGTTTTGCCATGAGAGTCCACCATATCTACCTATGGATTGAGTAAGATCCTTCAAGTAAGTTGTCATGTTGCATGCAATAAAAATTGCTCTCTAAATATGTATGACTTATTAGTGTGGAGAAAATAAGCTTTATACGATCTTGTGATATGCAAGTAATAAAAGCGTCAGACTGCATAATAAAGGTTCATATCACAAGTGGCAATATAAAGTGACGTTCTTTTGCATTAAGATTTCATACGTCCAACCAAAAAGCACATGACAACCTCTGCTTCTCTCTGCGAAGGGCCTATCTTTTACATTATGCAAGAGTCATGGTGATCTTCACCTTTCCTTTTTATTTTTATCCTTTGGCAAGCACCTCGTGTTGGAAAGATCCCGATATATATATATATATATATATATATATATATATATATATATATATATATATATATCCAATTGGATGTAAGTTAGCATGAACTATTATTGTTGACATTACCCTTGAGGTAAAAGGTTGGGAGGCAACACTATAAGCCCCTATCTTTCTCTGTGTCTGATTAAAACTCCATAACCACAAGTATTGCGTGAGTGTTAGCAATTGTGGAAGACTAAATGATAGTTGAGTATGTGGACTTGCTGAAAAGCTCTTATATCGACTCTTTCCGATGTTGTGATAAATTGCAATTGCTTCAACGACCGAGATCATAGTTTGTTGGTTCTCAATGAAGTTTCTGATTCATACTTGACATTGTGAATAGATTGTTACTTGAGGATAAAGAATCATATGATAAAATATAAAAATGTTGCTGTTATAAGAATGATCATGATGCCCTCATGTCTGTATTTTATTTTATCGACACCTCTATCTCTAAACATGTGGACATATTTTTTGACATCGGCTTCCGCTTGAGGACAAGCGAGGTCTAAGCTTGCGGGAGTTGATACGTCCATTTTGCATCATGCTTTTATATCGATATTTATTGCATTATGGGCTGCAATTACATGTTATGTCACAATACTTATGGATATTCTCTCTTATTTTACAAGGTTTACATGAAGAGGGAGAATGCTGGCAGCTGGGATTCTGGGCTAGAAAAGGAGTAAATATTAGAGACCTATTCTGCACAGCTCCAAAGTCCTGAAACTCCACGAAAGTCATTTTGGGAGCGGAAGAAGTACCAGAGGTGGCCCACACCCTGGCCACGAGGGTGGGGGCGCACCCTACCCCCCTGGGCGCACCCCCCGCCTCGTGGGCCACCTGGCAGCCCTCCGGTGCCCATCTTCTGCTATATGAAATCTTGTACCCTGGAAAAATTCATAAGCAAGCTTTCAGGATGAAACTCCACCGCCACGAGGTGGAACCTTGGCGGAACCAATCTAGGGCTCCGGCGGAGCTGTTCTGCCAGGAAAACTTCCCTCCGGGAGGGGGAAATCATCACCACCATCATCACCAATGATCCTCTCATCGGGAGGGGGTCAATCTCCATCAACATCTTCATCAGCACCATCTCCTCTCAAACCCTAGTTCATCTCTTGTACCCAATCTTTGTCCCAAAACCTCAGATTGGTACATGTGGGTTGCTAGTAGTGTTGATTACTCCTTGTAGTTGATGCTAGTTGGTTTATTCGGTGGAAGATCATTTGTTTAGATCCTTAATGCATATTAATACCCCTCTGATTATGAACATGAATATGCTTTGTGAGTTGTTACGTTTGTTCCTGAGGACAATGGAGAAGTCTTGCTATTAGTAGTCATGTGAATTTGGTATTCGTTCGATATTGATGAGATGCATGTTGTCTCTCCTCTAGTGGTGTTATGTGAACGTCAACTACATGACACTTCACCATTATTTGGGCCTAGAGGAAGGCATTGGGAAGTAATAAGTAGATGATGGGTTGCTAGAGTGACAGAAGCTTAAACCCTAGTTTATGAGTTGCTTCGTAAGGGGCTGATTTGGATCCATATGTTTCATGCTATGGTTAGGTTTACCTTAATACTTCTTTTGTAGTTGCGGATGCTTGCAATAGGGGTTAATCATAAGTGGGATGCTTTTCCAAGAAAGGGCAGTACCCAAGCACATGTTCAGCTACATATCAAATTATCAAAGTAACGAACGCGAATCATATGCGTGATGAAAACTATCTTGACGATAATTCCCATGTGTCCTCGGGAGCGCTTTTCTCTATATAAGAACTTGTTGAGGCTTGTCCTTTGCTACAAAAAGGATTGGCCCACCTTGCTGCACCTTATTTACTTTCATCGCTTGTTACTCTTTACAAATTACCTTGTCACAAAACTATCTGTTACCTACAATTTCAGTGCTTGCAGAGAATACCTTACTGAAAACTGCTTGTCATTTCCTTCTGCTCCTCGTTGGGTTCGACACTCTTACTTATCGAAAGGACTACGATAGATCCCCTACACTTGTGGGTCATCAGTTCCCTCGGCAACGATGATGTATTTGAAGTGGTCAAAAAAAACCCATTACATTCGACCAGTCTGACCATCCAGCGCACGTTGCTACCCCTGGACATCAAGCGTTGGTGGTCGACCCAGTTGTTGGGGGCACTCGACTGACCAAGGTTTTGATGGACGGTTTCAGTGGTTTGAATATACTGTATGCTGAGGCCCTCCGAGGGATGGGCATTCCGATGTCCAAGCTCAGCGAGAGCAACATGAGATTCCACGGTGTCATCCCAGGAAAGAAAGCCGATTCACTCGGTTAGATCACTCTTGATGTGGTTTTTGGTGATTCAAAGAATTATCGAAAAGATGACGTTTGAGGTGGTGGATTTTGAAAGTGCCTATCATGCTATTCTAGGCATGCCTGCTTATGCTTGTTTCATGGCTCGACCGTGTTACCTGTTCTCAAGTTGAAGATGCCTGGCGTGATCACAGTCACTGGAAATCGGCAGAGGGCAGAAGATTGCCTCCAGAAGGGCTCAAAGATCGCCGATGAACAGATGGCAGCTGTAGAAGTGCAAGAATACCAGAAGAATGCGGATCCGAGTGATTTGTTGCATGCCAAGAAGCTTGCTTCAGAGTCTGCATTTCAGTCGGCTGGTGAAACAAACCAGTTCACATTCACCCGACCGATCCCAATGCCGCTCCAACTCATATCTCAACAACACTCAACAGCAAATAGGAAGAAGCGTTCACCCAGTTCCTCCGTGAGGACTGGGACATCTTCCCATGGAAACCATCAGACATGCCGGGTGTACCCAGGGGACTGGCTGAGCACCATTCACGAGTCGACCCGAAAGCAAACCCGTTAAAGAGCATCTCCGTTGGTCCACCGCGGAGAAGAGGAAGGCAATTGGCGACGAGGTGGCTCGGCTTCTGGCAGCTGAGTTCATCCGCGAGATATACCACTCCTAGTGGCTCGCCAATGTTGTTATGGTCCCCAAGAAAGATAAGTCACTTCGAATGTGTATTGATTTCAAGCATATCAATTGGGCCTGCATGAAAGATCATTTTCCTTTGCCCGCATCGACCAGATAGTCGACTCAACTGTGGGGTGTGAGCGCTTGTCCTTTTTGGATGCTTATTCTAGGTACCATCAGATCCGATTGTATGGACCCGACAAAATAAAAACAACTTTCATTACCCCATTCGGGTGTTTTTGCTACGTTACTACGCCCTTTGGCCTCAAGAATGCTGGTGCCACGTTCGTGCGCATGATTCAGAAGTGTCTGCTCACTCAAATCAGTCGGAATGTGGAAGCATACATGGATGACATCGTGGTTAAGTCACGCAAAGGTTCGGACCTACTGACTAACCTTGCTGAAACCTTTGCCAACTTAAGAAGATATGATATCAAGCTCAATCCGTCAAAGTGCACATTCGGAGTCGCAGGTGGAAAGTTACTCGGTTTCCTCGTTTCCGAACGAGGAATCGATGCAAACCCATAGAAGGTTGGCACAATCCTCTGAATGAAACACCCTATGCATGTGCGCGATGTTCAGAAGCTTACTGGTTGTTTGGCTGCATTGAGTCAATTCATCTCACGCCTCGGTGAAAAGGCATTACCTCTTTACCGACTGATGAAGAAGTCTGACAAGTTCGAGTGGAATGATGAAGCTGAAGCAGTGTTTGAAGAGCTCAAAGCCCTGCTTTCCACCCAGCCAATGCTCGTTGCTCCAATCAGCAAAGAGCCTTTACTACTTCACATCGCAGCCACTAGACAAATCGTCAGCACGGTGCTCACGGTCGAGCGGGAAGAAGAAGGCAAAGCCTACAAAGTTCAGCGCCCAGTTTATTATATTTCTGAAGTCTTGACTCCATCCAAGCAGAGATATCCACATTATTAGAAGCTTGTTTATGGAATTTATTTGACCACGAAGAAAGTTGCACACTACTTCTCTGACCACTCGGTTTCAGTCGTCAGTGACGCCCCATTATCAGAAATTCTGAACAATAGAGATGCAACTGGTAGAGTGGCAAAGTGGGCGATTGAACTCCTTCCATTGGATATCAAGTTCGAGGCAAAGAAAGCCATCAAGTCCCAAGCAATAGCAGATTTTGTCGCCGAGTGGATTGAACAGCAGCAATCGACCCAAATTCACTTGGAGCATTGGACTATGTTCTTTGATGGGTCCAAGATGTTGAAATGCTCTGGTGCAGGAGTGGTTTTGGTATCCCCAAGAGGTGACAAGCTCAGCTATGTCCTCCAGATTCACTTTGATTCTTCAAACAACGAAGCTGAGTATGAGGCACTTTTGTATGGGTTACGTATGGCCATTTCACTCGGCGTCCGATGCTTGATGGTCTACGGTGACTAAGACTTAGTGGTCAATCAAGTAATGAAGGAATGGGACATCAGGAGTACAGCTATGACAGGTTATTACAATGCAGTAAGAAAGCCAGAGAAGAAGTTTGAGGGGTTAGAGCTCCACCACATACCCCGAATCAAGAATCAAGTGCTACCTCTTGAGCACTGCGTTGGTTTTCCCTTGAATAGGAAAGGGTGATGCAGCAAAGTAGCGTAAGTATTTTCCTCAATATTTGAGAACAAAGGTATCAATCCAGTAGGAGGCTCCTCAAAAGTCCCATGCACCTACACAAACAAACAAGAACCTCGCAACCAACATGATAAAGGGGTTGTCAATCCCTTCACGGTAACTTGCAAAAGTGAGAACTGATAGAGATAATAGGATAAGATAAATAATTTTGGTATTTTTATGATATAGGTTGGAAAGTAAAAGATGCAAATAAAAGTAGACGGTAAACTTATATGATAAAAGATAGACCCGAGGGCCATAGGTTTCACTAGTGGCTTCTCTCAAGATAGCATAAGTATTACAGTGGGTGAACAAATTACTGTCGAGCAATTGATAGAAAAGTGCATAGTTATGAGATTATCTAGGCATGATCATGTATATATGCATCACATTCGTGACAAGTAGATCGAAACGATTCTGCATCTACTACTACTACACCACACACCGTCCGACTCCTGCCTGCACCTAGAGTATTAAGTTCATGAAAAACAGAGTAACACATTAAGAAAGATGACATGATGTAGAGGGATAAACTCATGCAATATGATATAAACCCCATCTTTTTATCCTCGGCGGCAATAATACAATACGTGCCGTGCTGCCCCTGCTGTCACTGGGAAAGGACATCACAAGATTGAACCCAAAGCTAAGCACTTCTCCCATTGCAAGAAAGATCAATGTAGTAGGCCAAACCAAAATGATAATTCGAAGAGACTTGCAAAGATAACTAATCACACATAAAAGAATTCAGAGGAGATCCAAATATTTCTCATAGATAAACTTGATCATAAACCCACAATTCATCGGATCTCAACAAACACATTGCAAAAAGAGTTACATCGAATAGATCTCCAAGAAGATCAAGGAGAACTTTGTATTCAGATTCAAAGATAGAGAATAAGCCATCTAGCTAATAACTATGGACCCAAAGGTCTATGGTAAACTAATCACAACTCATCGGAGAGGCCTTGGAGATGATGTAGAGGCCCTCCATGGTCGATTCCCCCTCCGGCGGAGCGCCGACGAAGGCTCCAAGATGGGATCTCGCGGATACAGAAGGTTGCGGTGGTGGAATTAGGTTTTCGTGGTGCCCCTGGATGTTTTCAGGGTACAGGAGTATATATAGGCGAAGGGAGTACGTCGATGGAGCAACGAGGGGCCCACGAGGGTGGGGGGCACACCCACTGTCGGTGTCAAAATCGGCGGATCTCGGGTAGGGGTCCCGAACTGTGCGTCTAGGCGGATGGTAACAGGAGACGAGGGACACAATGTTTTACCCAGGTTCGGGCCCTCTCGATGGAGGTAAAACCCTACGTCCTGCTTGATTAATATTGATGATATGGGTAGTACAAGAGTGGATCTACCACGAGATCAAGGAGGCTAAACCCTAAAGCTAGCCTATGGTATGATTGTTGTAATGTATGTTGTCCTACGGACTAAAGCCCTCCGGTTTATATAGACACCGGAGGAGGCTAGGGTTACACAGAGTCGGTTACAATGGTAGGAGATCTACATATCCGTATTGCCAAGCTTGCCTTCCACGCCAAGGAAAGTCCCATCCGGACACGGGACGGAGTCTTCAATCTTGTATCTTCGTAGTCTTGGAGTCCGGCGGACGATGATAGTCCGGCTGTCCGGACACCCCCTAGTCCAGGACTCCCTCAGTAGCCCCTGAACCAGGCTTCAATGACGATAAGTCCGGCACGCATAATGTTCGGCATTGCAAGGCGGGTTCCTCCCTTGAATAATCCAGAGAAGATCATGAACACCAGGATAGTGTCCGACTCTGCAAAATAAATTCCACATTCCACCGTAGAGAGAATAAAATGCACACAAGTCCAATCTGCTAACGTATTATGCGGCATGGCATCACACCGCTACCAAGCTTTTACTTGAATCGTTTTTTACTATACCACCTCAGCACGTTTAGCGAAGCGGTTTCCTTGGCATGTCTTGTCGAAGCAGAGATCGTGTTCCCCTTATTCCGGGATTCTCATCAATACGTGCATGGGTAACCCAACCGTGCCCGTCGCCACGCCTCCTCTATCGAAGGTGAATCCCAAACGGTCACGGAGACGACTCTTGGTATTTTGCCCCTTTATAAGAGGACCAAGGCTCGTTCTTTTTCTTCAATCTCGCATCGAATCTCCTCCTCGCCCCTAGTTCCAACACTCAGAGCCTCAGATTCGAGCGCTTCGGATTCTCAACCATGTCCGGCTCCGACCTCCAAGGCCGGTGGATGCCCTCCTCCGTCACGGAGGAGGACGTGTTTAAGCTGCGCGAGGCCAAGTACCTGTCCTACGAGATTTCGCACAGGTTGCCCGCCCAAGGGCAGGCCGTGCCCGCTCCCGAGCCCGGTGAGCACGTTGTCTTCGTATCCCACCTCCGTCGGGGTTTAGGCTTCCCGACGGACCCCTTCGTGAGAGGGCTCATGTTCTACTACGGGTTGGATTTCCACGACTTGGCTCTGGAGTCCATCCTCCATATCTCCGCATTCATTATCGTCTGCGAAGCCTTTCTCCGCGTCACTCCCCACTTCGGCCTGTGGCTGAAGACCTTTAGCATGGAGCCGAAGATGATCGGGGGGCGTCAAGCGGAGTGCGGCGGGGCGGCCATAAGCAGAAAGGCCGATGCCCCGTGGCCCGAGGGTTCCTTCCAAGAGGAACTCGGACTGTGGCAGCAGGAGTGGTTCTATATCACCGCTCCGAAGGGCAGCAAGCAAAAGCCGCCGCCTTCATTCCGCCCGGGACCTCCACGCCAACTGATGTCGTGGGTCAACCAAGGGCTCAATTGGGGGCCGTCCGAAGACGTGCCCTCATTGCAGGGCCGGATTAGAGACCTCCAGGCGAGGGAGATCAATCTGGTCGTGGTGATGCAGGTTATGCTAATCAGGCGTCTTCTGCCCTGCAAACGCCGTCCTCTCCGTCTATGGGAGTTCAACCCGGAGGGACCTCGAATTCTCCAACACTTCATGGGTGCTACACCCGTGGAGATGTACAAGTTGTTCTTCGGACCGCAGGTAGCGTGTCCGGAATTGACCGAGGACGCAGGCCTAAGCTGCAATCGCCCGGATACTCAGGTAAATAGCTCAGAGTCCGGACGTTCTATTTATCTGCTTTTCTAGAGTTCGCCTCCTGACCCATTACTCTTTACAGGAGCGGGTAGCGCGATCGAAGCTGATAAGGTGTCCGGCTCCCCTCCCAGAGACCGCACTGGAGCCCGTGCTGGTCAGAATGTTGGAGGTCGCACCCGTAGGAGGGAGCGATGGGGAAAATAGAGGAGCTATTATTCCGCCCAAAGGGGCGTCTGAAGAGGGGGGAATCAAAAACCCCTCCTTCCAGGGGGAGAAGAGGACCGCCCCCGAAGATCCAGAGGCCAAAGCCCCTAAACGGGGGAAAAGATCTTCACCGGGGGGTCCGGCGTCCGGGGAGAATCCAGACGTACAATCATTGCCAAAGGATCAGCCCTCCAGCGAGCAGTGAGTATGAAAAAAGGGGGTTTCATTAGTAAGAAAATACCTCCATTTGTGCTTCCGTGGGTAACCGAAACTTTTGTCTTGCAGTTCGGATTTGCAGCCTTCTCAGATGAGTTCGTCTTCGGGGGACCTTCTTCCGGAGATGATGGAGAGCGAAACGCCTCCGTCTGCTGCGCTGTCAGATAAGGCAGACGAGCCTGAAGTATCGTCACGGAGGGTATCCCCGAGTCCGGAGGGGCCGGAGAGTTCGGCGCCCGCTAGTGTCCGGCCGGGAGAACTGAAGAATCTGCTTGAGAGGGCGTCCATCTCAGAAGATCACCGTGCGTTGATGCGTATGGTGATTGGAAGGATTTCGTCCGCCGAGAGCGGATTGCGCAACGCCGCTATGAGTTTGCTAGCGGGATTTGAGGTACGCGAGAATGACACACCCCTTTTTTTTGACAGTTTTGCACATAAAAGGGCGCCCTGTATAGATAGTAGCCCCTGAGACTCGGTAGGTTGTCGAGAACAACAGCGTGCCGAGGATCAAAATCGCAAGTAATGAATGTCGCCGTTCCTATGCAGGTGGCGGATAGTCCGAGGGCTAGCCGGACTGGTGGAGTTGCCGAGTTAATGCGGCAACTTGATGTGGCGTATGCGGACATCGCACTTGTCAACCGGCGACTTGACGAGTCGCAAGGTAAATGAGTTCTCCGCAGTCGCTTTATTGAGGGGGTCAAAGCCCTCTGATAAATTATATGTGGTACAGATGGTGCTGCTGCTGTGGAGAGCCTTCGGGCCGAACTTGCTCAAGCTAAGGAGCAAGCCCGAAGGAGTGACGCGGCTGCCTCGATGGCGGCCGAGGAGTTGAAAGCCGAAAAGGCTGCACACTGCCTAAGCAGGGAAGAGATGACCGAATTGGCCGTAAAATGAAAAGATGCTGCCGACCGCAATGAGGCTCTTGAAAAGGAGCACTTATCGGAGCGGGAAGACCTGAGGAAGGCCACCGCCGAGGCCAAGGATGCCCGTTCTACAATGCGGGCCATGAAGGAGGAGCTGCGCCAGGCCGGAGATATCGTGGCTGCAAGCATTTTCTGCTGTGTCGCCGGTTTATGGATCAAAAGTATGCCCAATTTAGCCAGCTGTGGAGTCTGGAGGATCCGTATATGGACTTAGCGTCAAGTGCGGCTGATGCTGTTGAGCACTTCCGGGGCCAGAAGGATCACAAGACGGAAGAGCTATTTTGGTCTCAATTCCATAGTCCGGATCGTTCACTTCCGTTGACCGACCGGTTGGCCGAATGGGCCGAGCTAAATAGATTGTCCGGACTTGCCATGACTGACATCGTGGCTCATGTCTGGCCAGAGAGGCCCAAGGCGACGAGCTATTTCGGCTTACTGCAGCAATTTCTTGGAGCGGTGCCGCATATCAAGGAGATGAAGCGGTCGGCCTGCATCGAAGGCGCGCGGATGGCTCTTGCCCGTGTGAAGACACATTGGACAGAGATGGATGCCACCGCTATTGCCGCCCAGGGTTCGGATGGAAGCCGGCTCCCCGCCGAGCACTATTTCGGGGAAGTTATGTGTAGCGCTCGTGTAATAGAGTCGCAGTGCTCAAAGAATGCCACAGTCAAATGAGCGTTTTAGCTTGTAAAACGATGATTATGCTATAACTGCTTTTTATACTTGTGCGTCCCAAGTAGTAAAACTTCTCCTATGCGGCCGTTTACGTATACATTTGTATAACCTGAAAGATTGCAGTCTTCGGCTTCAGCCCCCACGCACAAGGTGCGGGGGTGTTCGCAAAAATAGCGCGTTTTCACACTTAATCCGACGTCTCGGTCCTGTTAAGGAGGTGGTAGCGTAGCGAACGAGGCAATCCGGACTATAATGCTTTATCACTTTCACTTAGCCAGTGGAGTTCGAGGGTGGGGCTACGATATAGCCCCTGGGGGCACCGCACTTCTCCGAGCTCGGGGCGCGTGTGTGCCTGACCGGGAAACGGTCCTTCGTCAAAGCGGGGAATTCTAAACATTCCGGTAGTCGATCGAGTGGTTGACCAGTCTCGCGCTATATCATGACAGTCAGTTTTCGGCTTTCTCTACTGAGGTGCTCGCCCAGCCGAACTGGGGCACAATCGCAGTAGTTCTCCTGGTGCCGCGTTAGCCGATGATACGGAACGTAAGGCAGCAAAACACAGGAGCCGGGCAAACCCAACATTTGACCAAAGACATGATTCGGAGCTGATGCATATAATGCCTAACTCGAGACGCCGAACACTCCCTAAGGTGTTCGGTCTTTGTAATAATGGGCAGAACAATGCCCTAAGCCCCTAGTGTCCAGGTACGGGCATGGTCTTCTGACGCGGCCGATGCCAAAACGTCAGGCTCCGCTTTGGTTATAGGAAGAAACCAAGGGAGAATAACAACAAGAGACGGTAAAAAAGGTTTACGCAGGGTCTTAATCTGAAAAGAATCCTCGCAACGGGTCCCTACTGCACGTCTGCGCCTGTGTCTCCGCTGTGCTGTTATCCTGGACGGGTATGCACGTTGTTCATCTATAAAAAAGAGAGGAACGCTTAGTTTGAAAACAATTCGTGCGAAGAAAGTTATGTGTGAAAAGAAAAAATATAAATGAGTAAAGCGGGGTTTGAATGAACCCGCGGTTGTTTGTGCGCGCAGCCCCTTGTGAAGGGGTGTGCGGCTAGGGAGCCCCTAGCCTACTGAAGCCGGACTCGTCTATCTGAATCCGGGGTCTTTAAGTGACCCCCGCACTGAAATGATGCCACGTGGGCCGGGCATCTTGAGTGTAAGAGACGCGTAATGTGGTATGGCATTGAAACGGACAAAAGCCTTTCGTCCCAAGAGTGCTTCATATCCACTTTTAAATGGGACGATATGAAAAATTAGTTTTTCGCGCCGAAAGTTGTTCGGTGATCCGAACACAACTTCTAGTAGTAGGGAGCCTGTGCACTTGGCGTAAGGGCCTGGCGTCACTCCTTTGAAGGAAGTGCGGCTGTGTCGAATTTTGGTAGGGTCTATCCCCATCTTGCGGATTGTGTTTGAATACAGCAGGTTTAAGTCGCTGCCTCCGTCCATTAGGACTTTAGTAAATTGTAGTCCGTCGATTATGGGATTCAATATCAGGGCAGCCCGTCCCGCGTTTCGAACACTTCTGGAATAGTCCAGGTGGTCGAAAGTGATTGGTTTTGATATCCAATCTCTATGGTCTGCTGGGTTGGACCGTGCGAGGCTCTTTTTAGGAAGTGCCGCACTATTTTTCCGTATTATCACATGAAGTGAGTTTACTGCTTTGACCTCTTGTGGGAAAGTCTTTTGTTTTCCGGTGCTCTGCTGGTGGGGTTTATCTTCTTCGCTTGACGCGTCGAGCCCCTTGTGTTCGGTGTTTAGTCGGCCAGACTGTTTAAAAACCCAACAATCTCGATGGGTGTGGTTTGCAGGCCTCCCGGGGGTACTATGGATTTGACATATCCGTCCCAAAATCTTGTTTAAGTTGGACAGCTCATCGCTGTCCTCCTTAAGAGGCGGTGTTTTGTTGTATGGCCGCGAGCTTTTGAATCCGGCGTTGACTGCCGTTCTCTTTGGGCTTTTCTCTTTATTTCGGCGCTGCTCTTTTCTGCGCCGTGATTTTCCGTTTCCATCTCTTATCTCAGATGTACTTGGGTCGCTGGTGCTGCATCTTGCTAGCCAGCTATCCTCTCCCACGCAGAAGCGGGTCATGAGGCTTGTTAGCGCGGACATTGTCCTCGGTTTCTCTTGGCCGAGGTGTCTGGCAAGCCATTCGTCTCGGACATTGTGTTTAAAAGCTGCTAAGGCTTCGGCGTCCGGACAGTCGACTATTTGGTTCTTTTTGGTGAGGAACCTGTTCCAGAATTTGTGCGCTGACTCTCCGGGCTGTTGAGTTATATGACTTAGATCATCTGCATCCAGAGGGCGGACATAAGTCCCTTGAAAATTTGCTCTAAACGCGTCCTCGAGCTCTTCCCAACTTCCCACACTGTTTTCTGGGAGGCTTTTAAGCCAATGACGGGCTGGCCCTTTGAGCTTGAGGGGTAGGTACTTTATGGCGTGGAGATCATCTCCTCTGGCCATGTGTATATGTAGTATATAATCTTCTATCCAGACTCCAGGGTCTGTTGTTCCATCGTAGGCCTCTATGTTTATGGGTTTAAATCCCGCTGGGAATTCGTGATCCAGCACCTCATTGGTGAAACATAGTGGGTGTGCGGCGCCCCTGTACTTGGGTGTGCCACTATCTTCGGACACTTGGCGTGTTGCCTTGCTTCCTGGGGCCTTCTTCTTTGGCCCGTAAATGGACCTGGCTGGGCCATCTGTCTTTCCAGGTTCATTAGTTGGTTTATGTGCGACGCCGCTTTCAGAATTTGGCCTATCATCTGGTCGTCTATCCAACCAGGCAGCCTCTTTATTTTTTGACGGTGGGGGCTCTATGGCCTCCTCGTCGAATTCTGGTAGCAGCTTGCGCTTCGGGTAGCTCTTTGATTGGTGGCCATTGCCGTATTTATCCGCGGTTTTGAGCACTTTGCTCCACCTCATTCTGAGTGTATCTTCCGCTATTTTGAGCTTCCGCTTTTCCTTCTTCAAGCTTCTTGCAGTGTTGACGAGTCTTTTCCGAAAGTTTTTACTCTCCGGCGGCGTGTCCGGCATGAGATCGTCCGGACTGTCGTTTTCGCCGGGCCTGGACTGATTATCTGACTCATCCTGTTCGGACGGTTGCTTATCTTCATGTTCGTCGTCCACTTGTGTGCCCTGCTGTATTGCGGGGTCCTTAGGAGCGTTTTTGTTGTCGAGGTGGGGCTTAGGGCGGCGTCTGCACCGCCGTTTTGGTTGTTTATCGGCGGGGTTATCTTCTGCCGCGGCCCGTTGGTCCTTGTTATCGCTCTCTTTTGGGGTATCCACCATGTATATGTCATATGACGAGGTGGTCCTCCCGTGCCCTATAGGCGTTGTTTCTTGTTCGTCTCCGGCATCGTCGTCTATACCGTCGATGTCTTCGGAGTCGTAGTCTAGCATGTCGGTTAGATCGTCGATATCGGCTACAAAGTGGGTGGTGGGTGGGCTCTGAATTTCTTCGTCGTCCGAATCCCGACCATCCTGGCCATAGTCCGGCCAGGACTCTCCCGATAACGAGAGATGCTTTAGTGAATTTAGGATGTCGCCAAAGGGCGAGTGTTGGAAGATGTCCGCGGTGGTGAATTCCATAACCGGCGCCCAATCCGAATCGGTTGGTAGGGGCGTGGGAGGTTCGGAGTCCGGCAAGGAGTCCAGAACCTCGGAATCACGAGTTTCGCGGGGGACAAGATTAGCGTTCGGCTCCATCGCCGTGGAGGTTGAAGCCCCCGAGGTGGTGTCCATCCACCGCTCCTCGATTTGGGCGATCGGCTCCGGACTAAAGGCCGAAGCGGATTCATGTGCGGCCACCAAGGCACTGTTCGGCGGCAGAGCTAGATCATGCCCATCGTCACAGTGCGGCACGCTTGGCTGTGGCTCGAGTCCGTCGAAGATCAAGTCTCCGCGGACATCGGCCGTGAAGTTTAGACTTCCGAATCTGACCTGATGGCCAGGGGCGTAGCTTTCGATCTGCTCCAGACGGCCAAGTGAATTAGCCCGCAGTGCGAAGCCGCCGAACACGAAGATCTGTCCGGGGAGGAAAGTCTCGTCCTGGACATCGTTGTTGGTTGAAGATGCCATCGGGCCTATCGGTGACGACACAGAGGAACTCTCAATGAAAGCACCAATGTCGGTGTCAAAACCGGCGGATCTCGGGTAGGGGGTCCCGAACTGTGCGTCTAGGCGGATGGTAACAGGAGACGAGGGACACAATGTTTTACCCAGGTTCGGGCCCTCTCGATGGAGGTAAAACCCTACGTCCCGCTTGATTAATATTGATGATATGGGTAGTACAAGAGTGGATCTACCACGAGATAAAGGAGGCTAAACCCTAAAGCTAGCCTATGGTATGATTGTTGTAATGTATGTTATCCTACGGACTAAAGCCCTCCAGTTTATATAGACACCGGAGGAGGCTAGGGTTACACAGAGTCGGTTACAATGGTAGGAGATCTACATATCCGTATTGCCAAGCTTGCCTTCCACGCCAAGGAAAGTCCCATCCGGACACGGGACGGAGTCTTCAATCTTGTATCTTCGTAGTCTTGGAGTCCGGCGGACGATGATAGTCCGGCTGTCCGGACACCCCCTAGTCCAGGACTCCCTCACCCACCCCCTTAGGGCACACCGGGAACCCTCGTGGCCGCCTTGTTTGCAGCTTGACGTCCACTCCAAGTCTCCTGGATTGCGTTTGTTCTGAAGAGATCGCTCCCAAAGGTTTCATTCCATTTGGACTCCGTTTGATATTCCTTTTCTTTGAAACACTGAAATAGGCAAAAAAAACAGCAATTCGGGCTGGGCCTCTGGTTAGTAGGTTAGTCCCAAAAATGATATAAAAGTGTAAAGTAAAGCCCATAAACATCCAAAACAGGTAATATAATAGCATGGAACAATAAAAAATTATAGATACGTTGGAGACGTATCAAGCATCCCCAAGCTTCCTGCTCGTCCTCGAGTAGGTAAATGATAAAAACAGAATTTTTGATGTGGAATGCTACATAGCATAATTCTCAATGTAATTTTCTTTATTGTGGCATGAATGTTCAGATCCAAATGATTCAAAATAAAAGTTCATATTGACATAAGAAATAGTAATACTTTGAGCATACTTACAAAGCAATCATGTCTTCTCAAAATAACATGTCTAAAGAAAGTTTATCCCTACAAAATCATATAGTTTGGCCATGCTCCATTTTCGTCACACAAGAATGCTCTCATCTTGCACACCCCCGATGACAAGCCAAGCAATTGTTTCATACTTAAGTAATCTCAAACTTTTTTCAACTTTCACGCAATACATGAGCGTGAGCCATGGATATAGCACTATGGGTGGAATACAATATGATGATGGAGGTTGTGTGGAGAAGACAAAAAAAGGAGAAAGTCTCACATTGACGAGGATAATCAACGGGCTATGGAGATGCCCATCAATTGATGTCAACATGAGGAGTAGGGATTGCCATGCAACAGATGCACTAGAGCTATAAATGTATGAAAGCTCAACAAAATAAACTAGTGGGTGTGTGAGGGAGTCCTGGACTAGGGGGTGTCCGGATAGCCGGACTATCATCATCCGGCGGACTCCAAGACTATGAAGATAAAAGATTGAAGACTTCGTCCCGTGTCCAGATGGGACTTTCCTTGGCGTGGAAGGCAAGCTTGGCGATACGGATATGTAGATCTCCTACCATTGTAACCGACTCTGTGTAACCCTAGCCCTCCCCGGTGTCTATATAAACCGGAGGGTTTTAGTCCGTAGGAGGAACAACCATTACAACAATCATACCATAGGCTAGCTTCTAGGGTTTAGCCTCCTTGATCTCGTGGTAGATCCACTCTTGTACTACCCATATCATCAATATCAATCAAGCAGGAGTAGGGTTTTACCTCCATCGAGAGGGCCCAAACCTGGGTAAAAACATCGTGTCCCTTGTCTCCTATTACCATCCGCCTAGACGCATAGTTCGGGACCCCCTACCCGAGATCCGCCGGTTTTGACACCGACATTGGTGCTTTCATTGAGAGTTCCTCTGTGTCGTCACCAATAGGCTTGATGGCTTCTTCAATTAACAACAATGCAGTCCTGGGTGAGACTTTTCTCCCTGGACAGATCTTCGTATTCGGCAGCTTCGCACTGCGGGCCAATTCACTTGGCCATCTGGAGCAGATCGAAAGCTACGCCCCTGTCCATCAGATCAGATTTGGGAGCCTAAACTTCATGGCGGATATCCGCGGAGACTTGATCTTCGATGGATCCGAGCCGCAGCCGAGCGTGCCGCACTGTCACGATGGGCATGATCTAACTCTGCCACCGAATAGTACCTTGGAGGCCGCACACGAATCCGCTCCGACCCATAGTCCAGAGCCGATCGTGCAAATCGAGGACGGGTGGCTGGACACCGCCCCGGGAGCTGCAACTTCCACGGCAATGGAGCCGAACACTGACCTCGTCCCTTATAAAGCTCGTGACTCTGAGGTGCCGGACTCCCTGCCGGACTCCGAACCTCTTGCGCCCCTGCCAATCGAATCTGATTGGGCACCGATCATGGAGTTCACCGCTGTGGACATCTTTCAGCACTCACCCTTTGGTGACATCCTAAAATCGCTAAAGCATCTCTCGCTATCCGGAGAGCCCTGGCCGGACTACGGCCAGGATGGTTGGGATGCGGGCAACGAAGAAATTCAAAGCCCACCCACCACCCACTTTGTAGCCACTGTCGACGATCTAACCGACATGCTAGACTACGACTCCGAAGACATCGACGGTATGGACGACGATGCCGGAGACGATCAAGAACCAGCGCCTACAGGGCACTGGAAGACCACCCCAACACATGACGTATATATGGTGGACACCCCAAAATGAAGCGACAACGAGGAACAACGGGGCGCGGCAAAAGGATAATCCCGCCGACAAACAACCAAAACGGCGACGCAGACGCCGCCCTAAGTCCCGCCTCGACAAAAACAACATTCCTAATGACCCAGCAATAGAGCAGGGCAAACCAGTGGACGACGAACATGCAATCAAGCAACCGTCCGAACAGGACGAATCGGATAATCAATCCATGCCCGGCAAAACCAACAGTCTAGACGACCTCACGCCGGACACACCACCGGAGCATAAGAACCTTCACAAAAGACTCGTCGCCACTGCAAGAAGTCTGAAGAAGGAGAAACGGAAACTCAAAACAGCGGAAGACATACTCAGAATGAGGTGGAGCAAGGTACTCAAGACCGTAGACAAATATGGCAATGGCCACCAAACAAAGAGCTACCCGAAGCGCAAGCTGCTGCCAGAATTTGACGAGGAAGCCATAGAGCCCCCACAGTCAAAAAACAAAGAGGCCGCCTGGCCGGATAGACGGCCAGATGACAGGCCAAAAGCGACAAGCGGCGCCGCACACAAACCGACTCATGATCCTGGGAAAACAGATGGCCCAGCTAGGTCCATTTACGGGCCAAAAAAGAGGGCCCCAGGAAGCAACACAACACGCGAAGTGTTCGAAGACGGCGGCACATCCAAATACAGGGGCGCCGCACACCCACTATGTTTCACCGATGAGGTGCTGGATCATGAATTTCCAGCAGGGTTCAAACCCATAAACATAGAGGCATACGACGGAACAACAGACCCTGGAGTCTGGATAGAGGATTACATACTACACATACGCATGGCTAGAGGAGATGATCTCCACGCCATAAAATAGCTACCCCTCAAGCTCAAAGGGCCATCTCGGCATTGGCTCAAAAGCCTCCCAGAAAACATTGTTGGAAGTTGGGAAGAGCTTGAGGACGCGTTTAGAGAAAATTTTCAAGGGACTTATGTCCGCCCTCCGGATGCAGACGATCTAAGTCATATAACTCAACAGCCCGGAGAGTCAGCGCGCAAATTCTGGAACAGGTTCCTTACCAAAAAGAACCAAATAGTCGACTGTCCGGACGCTGAAGCCTTAGCAGCTTTTAAACACAACGTCCGAGATGAATGGCTCGCCAGACACCTCGGCCAAGAGAAGCCGAGGACAATGGCTGCGCTAACAGGCCTCATGACCCGCTTTTGCGTGGGGGAGGACAGCTGACTAGCAAGATGCAGCACCAGCGACCCGAGTACATCCGAGATCAGAGATGGAAACGGAAAATCACAGCACAGAAAGGATCAGCGCCGGAATAAAGAGAAAAGCCCAAAGAACACGGCGGTCAACGCCGGATTCAAAAGCTCGCGGCCAAACAATAAAACACTGCCTCTTAAGGACAACAGTGATGAGCTATCCAACTTAAACAAAATTTTGGATCGGACATGTCAAATCCACAGTACCTCCGGAAGGCCTGCAAACCACACCCACCGAGATTGTTGGATTTTTAAACAGTCCGACAGACTCAACACCGAACACAAGGGGCTCGATGCGCCAAGCGAGGACGATGACGAACCCCACCAGCAGAGCACCGGAAAACAAAAGACCTTCCCCCAAGAAGTCAAAGCAGTAAACTCACTTCATGTGATAGTACGGAAAAACAATGCGGCACCCGCTAAGATAGGTGTCGCACGGTCCACCCCAGCGGAACCTCGAGATTGGATGTCAAAACCAATCACTTTTGACCACCTGGATTATTCCAGAAGTATTCGAAACGCAGGATGGACTGCTCTGATATTGGATCCTATAATCGACGGACTGCAATTTACACAAGTCCTGATGGACGGCGGCAGCGATTTAAACCTGCTATATCCGGACACAATCCGCAAGTTGGGGATAGACCTTACTAAAATTCGACATAGCCGCACTTCCTTCAAAGGAGTGGCGCCAGGCCCTTACGCCAAGTGCACAGGCTCCTTGCTACTAGAAGTTGTGTTCGGTCACCCGACAACTTTCGACGCGCAAAGCTGATCTTTCATGTCGCCCCATTTAAAACTAGCTATCAAGCACTATTGGGACGTGAAGCTTTTGTCCGCTTTAACGCAATACCACATTACGCGTCTCTTACACTTAAAATGCCCGGTCCACGTGGCATCATTTCATTAAAAGGGTCATTCAAAGACCCCGGACACGGCTAGACGAGTCCGGCATAAATAAGCTAGGGGCTCCCTAGCCGCACACCCCTTCACAAGGGGCTGTGCATATAAGCAATAATGAGCTAATATAGGCTCAGCTTTATCAATTTATTAATATTTCAATTTTTTATGCACTTTTCGCACGATTTCTTTTCAAACTAAGTTCCTCTCTTTTTACAGATGAACAACGTGCACACCCGTCCAGGATACGGCACAACGGAGACACAGGCGCAGACGTGCAGTAGGGACCCGTTGCAAGGATTCTTTTCAGATTAAGACCCTGCATAAACCTTTTTTACTGTCTCTTATTGCTATAATCCCCTGGTTTCTCATGATAACCAGAGAGGAGACTGACGTTTTGTCATCGGCCACGTCAGAGGACCTCGCCCGTACCTGGACACTAGGGGCTTAGGGCATTGTTCTGCCCGCTATTATAAAGACCGAACACCTTAGGGAGTGTTCGGCGTCTCGAGTTAGGCCTTATATGCATCAGCTCCGAATCATGTCTTTGGTCAAATGTTGGGTTTTCCCGGCTCCTGTGTTTTGCTGCCTTACGTTCCATATCATCGGCTAACGCGGCACCATGAGAACTACTGCGATTGTGCCCCAGTTCGGCTGGGCGAGCACCTCAGTAGAGAAAGCCGAAAACTGACTGTCATGATACAACGAGAGACTGGTCAACCACTCGATCGACCACTGGAATGTTTAGAATTCCTCCGCTTTGACGAAGGACTGTTTCCCGGTCAGGCACATACGTGCCCCGAATTCGGAGAGCGCGGTGCCCCCAGGGGCTATATCGTAGCCCCACCCTCGAACTCCCATGGCTAAGTGAATGTGATAAAGCATTATAGTCTGGTTGCCTCGTTTGCTACGCTACCACCTCCTTCACAGGACCGAGACATCGGATTAAGTGTGAAAATGCGCTATTTTTGCGAACACCCCCGCACCTTGTGCTAGGGGGCTGAAGCCGACGACTGCCATCTTTCAGATTATACACACGTATACATAAACGGCCGCATAGGAGATATTTCAATACTTGAACGCACAAGTATAAAAAGCACCTACATCATAAACATTGTTTTACAAAACAAAGCGTTCATTTGAACCTGACATTTTTTTAGCACTGCGACTCTATTACACGAGCACCACGCAGAACTTCCCCAAAATAGTGCTCGGCGGGTAACCGGCTCTCGTCCGAACCCTGGGTCGCAACAGCGGTGGCATCCATCTCTGTCCAATGTGTCTTCACACGGGCGAGTGCCATCCGTGCACCCTCAATGCAGGCCGACCGCTTCATCGCCTTGATATGCGGCACCGCCCCAAGAAATTGCTGCAATAAGCCAAAATAGCTCTTCGGCTTGGGCCTATCCGGCCAGACATGAGTCACGATATCCATTATGGCAAGCCCGGACAACCTATTCAGCTCAGCCCACTCGGCCAACCGGTCGGTCAGCGGAAGTGAACGCTCCGGACTATGGAATTGAGACCAAAACAGCTCTTCCGTCTTGTGATCCTTCTAGCTCCGGAAGTGCACAACGACATCCGCCGCACTCGCTGCTAAGTCCATATAAGGATCCTCCAGACCCCACAGCTGGCCAAGCTGAGCATACTTTGGATCCATAAACCTTCGACGCAGCAGAAAAGGCTTGCCAGCCACAATGTCTCCGGCCTAGCGCAGCTCTTCCTTTATAGCCCGCATTGCAGAACGGGCATCCTTGGCTTCGGCGGTGGCCTTCCCCAGGTCTTCTCGCCCCGCTAGGCGCTCCTTTTCAAGATCCTCACTGCGGTCGGTAGCATCTTTTAACTTCACGGCCATTTCGGCCATCTCTTCCCTGCTTCGGCAGTGTGCAGCCCTTTCGGCTTCTAACTCCTCGGCCGCCCTCGAGGCCGCCGCATTACTCCTTCTGGCTTGCTCCTTGGCTTGAGCAAGTTCGGCCCGAAGGCTCTCCACAGCAACGGCACCATCTGCATTTCACACACATGTTGTAAGGAGTGGGCTTCGGCTCCCTTACTAAGTGACCGCAAAGAAACACTTACCTTGCGACTCATCAAGTCGCCTGTTGACTAGCGCGATGTCCGCATCCGCAACGTCGAGTTGCCGCTTTAGTTCAGCAACTCCATCAGTCCGGCTAGCCCCCGGACGATCCGCCACCTGCATAGGAACGGTGAAAATTGAAACCTGCAATTTTGATCCTCGGCACGCTGCCGCTTTCGACAACCTACCGAGTCTCAGGGGCTACTATCTATACAGGGCGCACCTTATGTGTAAAACTGTCAAAAGGTGTGTCATTTTTACGTACCTCAAACCCCGCCAGCAAAATCCTGACGGCATTACGCAATCCGCCTTTGGCGGACAAAATCCTTACAATCACCATACTCATCAATGCATGGTGATCTTCTGAGATAGACGCCCTCTCAAGCAGATCCTTCAGCTCCCCCGGCCGCACACCAGTTGGTGCCGAACTCGGGGGAACCCTCCGTGATGACACTTCAGGTTCGTCCGCCCTATCCGACGGCGCCGCGGACGGAGGCGTCTCGCTCTCCACCATCTCCGGACGAAGGTCCCCCGAAGACGAGCTCATTTGCGAAGGACGGAGATCCGAACTACAAGGTAAAAACTTGGGTTATCCTCAGAAGCACAAATAGGGGTGTCCCTTATTATAAAACTCCCTTTTTTCTACTTACGGCTCGCTGGAGGGCTGATTCTTTAGGGGAGATTGTGCGGCCGGGGCCTCCCCGGACGTAGGACCCTCTGGTGAAGATTTCCCCCCCCCCCCGCTTAGGGGCTTTGGCCCCCGGGTCCTCGGAGGCGGTCCTCTTCTCCCCTTGGAGGGAGGGATTCTCGATCCCCCCTCTTTCAAGAGCCTCCTTGGGCGAGGCGGTAGCTCCTCTATTTTCCCCTTCGCCTTCCTCTGAAGGCGCAACCTCCAGCATCCTGACCAACACGGGATCCGGCGCGGTCTCTGGGAGGGGGGCCGGACACCGTATCAGTTTTGCTTGCGCTATCCACTCCTGTTTAGAAGGAAATCGGTCAAAAGGCGAATCATAGAAAGGCAAACAAACGGTATGTCCGGACTCGGAGCTCCTTACTTGTGTATCCGGGCGATTGCAGCTTAGGCCGGCATCCTCGGTCAATTCCGGACACGCCTCTCGTGATCCGAAGAATAATTTGTACATCTCCATGGGTGTCATACCCATGAAGTGTTGAAGAATCCGTGGTCCCTCCGGATTAAACTCCCATAGCCGGAGAGGACGGCGTTTGCAGGGCAGGAGACGCCTAATCAGCATAACCTGCATCACCACGACCAGATCGATCTTCCTCGCTTGGAGGTCTCGAATCCAGCCCTGCAATAGGGGCACGTCCTTTGACGGCCCCCACTTGAGCCCTTGGTTGACCCACAACTTCAACCGTCGTGGAGGTCCCGAGCGGAATAAGGGCGGTGGCTTCTGCCTGCTGCCCTTCTGAGCGGTAATATAGAACCACTCCTGCTGCCACAAGCCGAGCTCCTCTTGGAAGGAGCCCTCGGGCCACAGGGCATCGGCCCTCCTGCTTACGGCCGCCCCGCCGCACTCTGCTTGACGCCCCTTGATCATCTTCGGCTCCACACTGAAGGTCTTCAGCCACATGCCGAAGTGGGGGGTGACACGGAGGAAGGCTTCGCAAACGACGATAAATGCGGAAATATGGAGGATGGACTCCGGAGCCAAGTCATGGAAGTCCAATCCATAGTAAAACATGAGCCCTCTCACGAAAGGATCCATCGGGAAGCCCAAACCCCGACGGAGGTGGGATAGAAAAATGACGTACTCGCCGGGCTCGGGGGTGGGGATGGCCTGCCCTTCGGTGGGCAACCTGTGCGAAATCTCGTAAGACAGGTACTTGGCCTCTCGCAGCTTTAACACGTCCTCCTCCGTGACGGAGGAGGGCATCCACCGGCCCCGAAGGTCGGAGCCGGACATTGTTGAAGGTCCGAAGCACTCGAATCTGGGGCTCTGGGTGTTGGAACTTGGAGCAAGGAGAAGATTCGATGGAGGATTGAAGAAAAGAAACGAGCCTTGGTCCTATCATAAAGAGGGAGAATACCAAGAGCCGTCTCCATGACCGTTCGGGACTCGCCTTCAATAGAGGGGGCGTGGCGACGGGCGCGGTTGGGTTACCCACGTCCGTATTGATGAGAATCCCGGAATAAGGGGAACACGATCTCTGCTTCGACAAGACGTGCCAAGGAAACCGCTTCGCTAAACGCGCTGAGGTGGTATGATAAAAAACGATTCAAGTAAAGGCTTGGTAGTGGTGTGACGTCATGCCACAAAGTACGTCAGCAGATTGAACTTGTGTACATATTATTCTCTCTATGGTGGAATGTGGAATTTATTTTGTAGAGCCGTACACTATCCTGGTGTTCACAATCTTCTATGAATTATTCGAAGGAGGAACCCGCTTGCAATGCCGAACAATATGCACGCCGGACTCATCGTCATTGAAGCCTGGTTCAGGGGCTACTGAGGGAGTCCTGGACTAGGGGGTGTCCGGATAGCCGGACTATCATCATCGGCCGGACTCCAAGACTATGAAGATACAAGATTGAAGACTTCCTCCCATGTCCGGATGGGACTTTCCTTGGCGTGGAAGGCAAGCTTGGCGATACGGATATGTAGATCTCCTACCATTGTAACCGACTTTGTGTAACCCTATCCCTCCCCGATGCTATATAAACCGGAGGGTTTTAGTCCGTAGGAGGAACAACCATTACAACAATCATACCATAGGCTAGCTTCTAGGGTTTAGCCTCCTTGATCTCGTGGTAGATCCAGTCTTGTACTACCCATATCATCAATATCAATCAAGCAGGAGTAGGGTTTTACCTCCATCGAGAGGGCCCGAACCTAGGTAAAAACATCGTGTCCCTTGTCTCCTGTTACCATCCGCCTAGACGCATAGTTCGGGACCCCCTACCCGAGATCCGCCGGTTTTGACACCGACAGTGTGCATCCAACTTGCTTGCTCACGAAGACCTAGGGCATTTTGAGGAAGCCCATCGTTGGTATATACAAGCCAAGTTCTATAATTAAAAATTCCCACTAGTATATGAGGTGACAACAAATGATACTCTCTATATGAAGAACATGGTGCTACTTTGAAGCACAAGTGTGGAAAAAGATAGTAACATTGTCCCCCTTTTTATTTTCCTTTTTTCTTTTCTTTTTTTCTTTTTTTGGGCCTTTTAGGTAGGTATGGTGGCTGTTTTGAGGAAGATATAAGGAGGTTTATGTGTGATAGAGTGTATCGTATCACGGGGTTTGGATCCACCGGCGAAGTTTGCACCAACTCTCAAGGTGAGAAAGGGCAATGCACGGTACCGAAGAGGCTAGCAATGATGGAAAGGTAAAAGTGCGTATAATCCATGGACTCACATTAGTCATAAAGAACTCATATACTTGTTGCAAAAATCTACAAGTCATCAAAAACCAAGCACTACGCGCATGCTCCTAGGGGGATAGATTGGTAGGAAAAGACCATCGCTCGTCCCCGACTGCCACTCATAAGGATGACAATCTAAGAACACCTCATGTTTCAAATTTGTTACACAAAGGTTACCATACGTGCATGCTACGAGACTTGCCAACTTCAACACAAGTATTCTTTAAATTCACAATTACCCAACTAGCATGACTCTAATATCACCACCTCTATATCTCAAAACAATTATAAAGCATCAAATTGATCATAGCATCCAATTCACTTCCTATGATAGTTTTTATTATACCCAACTTGGATGCCATCATTCTAGGACCAATTTTATAATCATAGCAAATACCATGCTGTTCTAAAAGACTCTCAAAATAATATAAGTGAAGCATGAGAGATTAACAATTTCTACAAAATAAAGCCACCGCCGTGCTCTAAAAGATATAAGTGAAGTACTAGAGCAAAACTATCTAGCTCAAAAGATATAAGTGAAGCACATAGAGTATTCTAAAAAATTCCAAATCATGTGGGTTTCTTCCAAAAGGTGTGTACAGCAAGGATGATTGTGGAAATCTAAAAAGCAAAGACTAATATCATACAGGACGCTCCAAGCAAAACACATATCATGTGGCGAATAAAAATATAGCTCCAAGTAAAGTTACCGATAGACGAAGACGAAAGAGGGGATGCCTTCCGGGGCATCCCCAAGCTTAGGATTTTGGTTATCCTTGAATATCTTGGGGTGCCATGGGCATCCCCAAGCTTAGGCTCTTGCCACTCCTTATTCCATAGTCCATCAAATCTTTACCCAAAACTTGAAAACTTCACAACACAAAACTCAACAGGTAATCTCATAAGCTCCATTAGTGCAAGAAAGAAAAACCACAACATAAGGTACTGTAATGAACTCATTCTTTATTTATATTGGTGTTAAACCTACTGTATTCCAACTTCTCTATGGTTCATACCCCCCCGATACTAGCCATAGATGCATCAAAATAAGCAAACAACACATGAAAAACAGAATCTGTCAAAAACAGAACAGTGTGTAGCAATCTGTAACTTTCGAATACTTCTGGAACTTTAAAAATTCTACCAAAATAGGAAGTCCTGGGCAATTTTTCTATTGATCTACTTCAAAATGAATCAACGCAAAATCACGTTTGTGTGATTTACAAAATATTTTCGTGCGTGCAGAAGTTTCTGTTTTTTAGTAGAATCAAATTAACTATCACTGTAGGTTATCCTATAGGTTCTACCTGGCACAAACACTAATTAAAACATGAAAACACATCTAAACAGAAGCTAGATGAAATATTTATTGAATTACAACAAGGAAAAATATTGGGTTGTCTCCCAACAAGCGCTTTTATTTAAAGCCTTTTAGCTAGGCATTGATAATTTTAATGATGCTCACATGAAAGACAAGAATTGAAGTGCGAAGAGAGCATCATGAAACACGTGACAAACACATCTAAGTCTAACATACTTCCTATGCATAGGCATATTATAAGCAAACAAATTTGCAAGGCAAGCCAAAATTAGCATAAGCAAGGAAGAAGAAAGAGACGATAGCAATCTCAACATGACGAGAGGTAATTTAGTAACATGGAAATTTCTACGACCATATTTTCCTCTCTCATAATAATTACATGTAGGATCGGCAAATTCAACAAAATAGCTATCACATAACATATTCTCAACACGATCCACATGCATGTGAAGTTGACACTCTTCCAAAATAGTGGGATCATCATTAACTAAAGTCATGACCTCTCCAAACCCACTTTTATCAAAAATACCATAAGATTGAACATTCTCCATATATGTGGGATCTAAAGTTCACACTCTTCCAAACCCACTTTCAATATTATTGCAAACACTATTATCAATCTCATATTCATCATGGGGCTTAAATAAATTTTCAAGATCATAAGAAGAGTCACCCCAATCATGATCACTGCAACAAGTAATAGAATAGAAAAACTAGCATCCCCAAGCTTAGGGTTTTGGATATTATTAGCACAATTGACATCAAGAGAATTTAAAATAAAATCATTGCAATCATGCTTTTTATTCAAGGAGCTATCGTGGATCTCTTCATAAATTTCTTCATCACAATTTTCAGATTCACGAATTTCAAGCAAAACCACATAAAGATAATCTAGTGCACTCAAATCACTAGGATTTGGTTCATCATAATTGGATCTCTTAAAAAGATTGGCAAGCGGATGAGGATCCATAGATCTTAGGTTCTCTGTTTAGCAATAAATAAACAACTATTCCAACCAAACGAGCAAACGAGCAATAAGACATCAAAGCAAACGAAAAGACGAACAGAAGAAGGGCGAATGAAAAGGCAAGGGTGAAGTGGGGGAGAGGAAAACGAGAGGCAAATGGCAAATAATGTAATGCGAGGGAGATGAGTTTGTGATGGGTACTTGGTATGTCTTGACTTGAGTGAAGACCTCCCCGGCAACGGCGCCAAAAATCCTTCTTGCTACCTCATGAGCACTGCGTTGTTTTTCCCTTGAAGAGGAAAGGGTGATGCAGCAAAGTAGCGTAAGTATTTCCCTCAGTTTTTGAGAACCAAGGTATCAATCCAGTAGGAGGCTCCTCAAAAGTCCCACACACCTACACAAAGAAACAAGAATCTTGCAACCAACGCGATAAAGGGGTTGTTAATCCCTTCACGGTAACTTGCGAAAGTGAGATCTGATAGAGATAATAGGATAAGATAAATATTTTTGGTATTTTTATGATATAGATTGGAAAGTAAAAGATGCAAATAAAAGTAGATGGGAAACTTATATGATAAAAGATAGACCCGGGGGTCATAGGTTTCACTAGTGGCTTCTCTCAAGATAGCATAAGTATTATGGTGGGTGAACAAATTACTGTCGAGCAATTGATAGAAAAGTGCATAGTTATGAGATTATCTAGGCATGATCATGTATATAGGCATCACGTCCGTGACAAGTAGATCGAAACGATTCTGCATCTACTACTATTACTCCACACATTGACCGACTCCTGCCTGCATCTAGAGTATTAAGTTCATGAAGAATAGAGTAACGCATTAAGAAAGATGGCATGATGTAGAGGGATAAACTCATGCAATATGATATAAACCCCATCTTTTTATCCTTGATGGAAACAATACAATACGTGCCTTGATGCCCTTGCTGTCACTGGGAAAGGACACCGCAAGATTGAACCCAAAGCTAAGCACTTCTCCCATTGCAAGAAAGATCAATCTAGTAGGCTAAACCAAACTGATAATTCGAGGAGACTTGCAAAGATAACTAATCACACATAAAAGAATTCCGAGGAGATTCAAATATTTCTCATAGATAAACTTGACCATAAACTCACAATTCATCAGCTCTCGACAAACACACAGCAAAAAGAGTTACATCGAATAGATCTCCAGGAAGATCGAGGAGAACTTTGTATTGAGATTCAAAGAGAGAGAAGAAGCCATCTAGCTAATAACTATGGACCCGAAGGTCTGTGGTAAACTACTCACAACTCATCGGAGAGGCCTTGGAGATGATGTAGAGGCCCTCCGTGGTCGATTCCCCCTTCGGCGGAGCACCGACGAAGGCTCCAAGATGGGATCTTGCGGATACAGAAGGTTGCGGCGGTGGAAATAGTTTTTCGTGGTGCTCCTGGATGTTTTCAGGGTACGGGAGTATATATAGGAGAAGGGAGTACGTCGGTGGAGCAACGAGGGGCCCACGAGGGTGGGGGGTGCGCCCACCCCCTTAGGGCACGCCGGGCACCCTCGTTGCCGCCTCGTTTGCAGCTTGACGTCCACTCCAAGTCTCCTGGATTGCGTTTGTTCCGAAAAGATCGCTCCCGAAGGTTTCATTCCGCTTGGACTCCATTTGATATTCCTTTTCTTTGAAACACTGAAATAGAAAAAAAAACAGCAATTTGGGCTGGGCCTCCGGTTAGTAGGTTAGTCCCAAAAATGATATAAAAGTGTAAAGTAAAGCCATAAACATACAAAACGGGTAATATAATAGCATGGAACAATCAAAAATTATAGATACGTTGGAGACGTATCATCAAGCCGCTGATGATCTGGCGAAGATAGGTTCCACTCGGAAGCCTATCCCCAGTAATGTGTTCTTGGAGCATCTCCACACCCCGTCAGTACAAGAAGATCCCTTCAAGGAAGAGCTCCCACAACCAATAAGTTCAACCAATCCGACTGAGATTGAAGTCGACTATGTAGTTGACTTCGTCATGCAAGTTTTAGTGATCACGCCCGACGGGGCAGTGCCATATATTGCAAACCTGCTCAGGCAGGAACTCCCAGAAGATGAAGATGAGGTCTGCCAGATCGTTCGTTGACCCAAAGCTTTCACCGTGATAAGAGGGCAGCTTTACAGGGAAAGTGTCACAGGAGTGGCGCAGCGTTGCATCTCCCCAGAAGAAGGCCGAATGATTTGAAATGAGATCCACTTGGGGACCTGTGGTTACCATGCGTCTTCTCGGACCATCGTGGCCAAAGCATACCAAGCGGGACTCTATTGGCCGTGTGCAAATGAGATGGCAAAAGATATAGTCGACAAGTGCGCAGGGTGCCAATTCTACTCCAACATGTCTCACAAGCCTGCATCTGCCTTGAAGACTATTCCACTTGTCTGGCCGTTCGCAGTTTGGGGGTTGGATATGGTTGGACCCTTCAAGACCGGCAGAAGTGGTTTCAGTCATTTGCTCGTGGCAGTCGACAAATTCACCAAATGGATCGAAGCCAAGCCTGTCAAGAACCTTGATTCAAGCACAACCATCAGTTTCATCAAGGAGTTGATATGCAGATATTGAGTCCCTCACAGCATTATCACAGATAACGGCTCCAACTTTGATTCTAATGAGTTCACGGCGTTTTGTGCTTCCCAAGGCACTCGGGTTGACTACGCATCTGTTGCGCACCCGCAGCTGAATGGGCAGGCAGAAAGGGCGAATTGTTTGATCCTTCAAGGGCTGAAACCCCGACTGATGCGCAACCTCAAGCATGGTGCTGGAGCCCGGGTGACTGAGTTGCCATCTGTCTTATGGGGATTGAGAACAACTCCGAACCGGCCGACTGACCGAACCCCTTTCTTCATTGTTTATGGTGCTGAAGCTGTGCTTCCGAGTGACTTGCTGCACAACGCTCCCCGAGTGGAACTTTCCCAGAAGCTGAAGCAGAACAGGCACGCCAAGATGCAGTTGATCTCCTGGAGGAGGAACGTGAGATGGCTCTGATCCGGTCGATCATCTATCAACAAGACCTACGTCGATTCCATGCCTGTAATGTCAGAGGTCGAGCATTCCAGGAAGGATACCTTGTGCTTCGAGTGCATCAGAAACGACCTCACAAGCTCGCTCCGGCCTGGGAAGGTCCCTTCATCATCACCAAGGTGCTCCGCAACGGGGCGTATCACCTCTACAACATAGCCAAGAAAGAAGACAAGCCACGCTCGTGGAATGCAGAGCTGCTCCGCCGTTTCTATACCTAAACCACTTAGACCGACGAGTTGTAATAAGAATCCTTCAGTTTGCTTATCAAAGACAAGATTTTTTTGAAGTATCTTAATGATTGTTTTCCCGTAAGCACATCTGTTCAAATCCCCCAGTGGGTGGCTTAGTCGCGAACCTGATTTGCCTAAGTTTCAAAACCACTCCAAGTGAAGAGCAACCCACTCACTCGGGGGCTTAGCTGCGACCCTGTACTCACCTAAGTTAAAAAACCACTCCGAGTGAAGAGCAACCCTCTCACTTGGGGGCTTAGCTGCGACCCCGTACTCGCCTAAGTTAAAAACACACTCCGAGTGGAGAGCAATCCTTCCACTCGGGGGCTTAGCTGCGACCCCGTACTCACCTAAGTTGAAAACCCACTCCGAGTGGAGAGCAATCCTCCCACTCGGGGGCTTAGCTGCGACTCCGTACTCGCCTAAGTTAAAAAACCACTCCG